>NC_043003.1:11196594-11269094 GCF_006345805.1 Octopus sinensis
GCCTGAGGTATCTTCACTTTAGGCAGAACAACAATGTCAATGAAAAGATTCCAAGCTTTATATCAAACAAGTTTTCCAATCAACCCTTGCCAACCCTCTTGCATGACAATGATGCTCATTTACAAGGGTCCACACACAAACACACATACACATGCATAAATACATATATGCATAGGTGTAGGAGTGGCTGTGTGGTAAGTAGCTTACTTATGAACTACATTATTCCGGGTTCAGTCCCACAGTGTAGCACCTTGGCCAAGTGTCTTCTACTATAGCCTCGGGCCAACCAAAGCCTTGTGAGTGGATTTGGTATACAGAAACTGAAAGAAGCCCATTGTATATATATATATATATATATATATATATATATATAATATATATATAATATATATATACACATATACGTATGCATGTATATGTTTATGTGTCTGTGTTTGTTCCCCCAACATTGCCTGACAACCGATGCTGGTGTGTTCGGCAAAAGAGACCATAGAATAAGTACTAGGCTTACAAAGAATAAGTCCTGGGGTCGATTTGCTTGACTAAAGGCAGTGCTCCGGCATGGCCACAGTCAAATGACTGAAACAAGTCAAAAGAGTATATATATATATATATATATATATATATATATATATTATATATGAACAATATGTATATATATATATATATCTATATTGTATAGAGGGCATTATTACACATAAATGCCTCACACTAAGAGGGACAAAGTCATTACTACCAAAATTATACTAATCATACCTAAATGCAGTTTTTCAAAGCAAGACATTTAAAAATGAATTTAGTTCTGTATCACCGTGATTTCACATTCAACTTACGTCTTATGATCATCAGCAGAACTTTGTCCCTCTTAGTGTGAGGCATTTATGTGTAATAATGCCCTCTATACAATATAGATATAATTAATTTGTTCAAAAGAAAAAATTATTTTCGATTCTTTTCTTTTTATGAGGTTTTCACGCTAACTACCCGATAATTTCTTGTTAAGATCCTTATTAGAGATTATCCTTATTGTTAAACTTATTCCGAAATACTTTTCATTACCCGACATGCAGTTCGTAAAAAGCCCGCCATTTACCGGATAATGATTTATAAACATTCCATGTGCTTGGCCGGAGTCGGCAGTTGTCTGTTCGTCTTCGTTACGTAAGGTTGGTAGTTTATTTATGATGTGTTCAGAATCAGTTCTGCTGATGATCATAAGACGTAAGTTGAATGTGAAATCACGGTGATACAGAACTAAATTCATTTTTAAAATGTCTTGCTTTGAAAAACTGCATTTAGGTATGATTAGTATAATTTTGGTAGTAATGACTTTGTCCCTCTTAGTGTGAGGCATTTATGTGTAATAATGCCCTCTATACAATATAGATATAATTAATTTGTTCAAAAGAAAAAAAAATTATTTTCGAATTCTTTTCTTTTTATGAGGTTTTCACGCTAACTACCCGATAATTTCTTGTTAAGATCCCTTATTAAGAGATTATCCTTAATTGTTAAACTTATATATATATATATATAAATATAGAAATTGGACCGATCTAGAGGTAACTTAATATTTTGAATTTCTGTTAGCTTGCTTCCATGTGTGTGATAATAATAACGAAAATATTTAAAGTGGTTCAACAAGTTAGCGTCTCTTTTCAGCATATAGGCAAAGAAAAAGAAATTTTCTTTTCTATGCCTTTATTTATAATTGTATTTATGTGTGTGTGTGAAAAGCACCTTTCAAGCGTTGGGTCTCGTGCAAGCAATGACAAATGACTGAAACCTTTAGCAATATGCTGTGCTTGAGAAAACCCATCAAGCCAAATGAAATCACAGCTGTGGAAGAAACTGGTGCCATGCAAATGGCACCCATTGCATTCTTGGAGTGGTTGGCATTAGGAAGGATATTAGGAAGGCTCCTGTGCAGGTGGCATGTAAAAAGCACCATTTGAGCGTTGCCGTTGCCAGTACCGCCTGACTGGCCCTCGTGCCGGTGGAACATAAAAGCACCCACTACACTCTTGGAGTGGTTGGCGTTAGGAAGGGCATCCAGATGTAGAAATTCTGCCAGATCAGATTGGAGCCTGGTGCAGCCATCTGGTTCGCCAGACCTCAGTCAAATCGTCCAACCCATGCTAGCATGGAAAGCGGACATTAAACGATGATGATGATATATATATATATATATATATATATATAAATATATATGCATGTGTATGTGTGTTTGTGTGTGAACCCTTGTAAATGACCTTCATGATCATGCAAGCAAGGGGTTGCTTCTTTCCATTCTTCTGTGAGAAGCACACCTGTTTGGTGACAAAAAAGGCATACTTGGGGTAAATGTCTTCTATTACAGTCTGCATGTGTGTGTGTGTGCTTGACAATTGGTGTTGGTTTGTTTATATTTCCATAACTTAGCAGTTTGGCAAAAGAGACTGATAGAATAGGACCAGATTTAAAGACATAATATATACTCAGTTTGATTCGTTCAACCAAAACCCTTCAAACCAGTGCTCCAACATGGCCACGATCCAATGACAAAACAAGTAAAAGAAGAACAGGAGAGTAAATGAAGAGTTTAGATAATTGGATAAATGCCATTGTTGATACTCCTAAAGAGATGGGATAGCCATGGTTGGAATGACTTTGACAATATAGCTGCTCAGTCAAGACTGACCTGAAGCAACACAATGACAACAGCAGCATCGGAAGATTATAATTGAAAGGTGTTAATAACAACACACAGGTTGTTCAATTAACATGATGTGTAATAACCCTCATCACATATGAGGTGGAGAGGGGCAGGTCCCTAATGTGGGATGTGACATGCAGCGCCACATTCTCTGGCACCAAACATGCTGCACTGACTGCAAAACCAAATATTCATCATCATTATCATCTAACCATCAGTTTTCCAGGCTGGCATGGGTTAGACCAGTGTTTCCCAAAGTGGGCAGTATTGCCCCACTGGGGAGCAATGGAAAATTCCAAGGGTCATTGAAGAAAAGTGGGGCAATAATGCAGTAGCGATTCATGTAAAAAACAACAAAATAATGGGTTCTTTAGGTTGTGTCACTAGCACAGGTACCCTCGATGTGTCACTGGCATGGGTGCCTCATGTGTCACAGGCACGGGTGCCCTTCACGAATCATGTCACTGGCAGGATTCATCATCATCATTATCTAACATCTGTTTTCCAGGTTGGCATGGGTTAGACCAGTGGTTCCCAAAGTGGGCAATATTACCCCACCCCAGGGGCAGTGGAAAGCTCCAAGGAAGCATTGAAGAAAAGTGAGGCAATAATAGGGTAGTGATTCATGTAAAAATTGGGGTGATAATAGGGTGGCAATATATGTAAAAACAAAATAATGGGTTCGTTAGGTTAAATTTTATTTGTGAAATACAGTTGCTTTGAATTTGCTTCAGAAAGAGGTCTATGTGATGGTTAGTTGAGTGGGGGCACTAGGAATGTGGTCTGCATGTCAAGGGGGCAGCAGCCCGAAATAGTTTAGGAACCACTAGGTTAGACAGTTTGACTGGAGATAGTAAACCAAGAGCTGCATCACGCTCCTGTCTGATTTAGCTTGGTTTTTATGACTTGATGCCCTTCCTAATGCCAACCACTCCATAGAGTGTACTAGGTTCCTTTTATGTGTCACTGGCATGAGTGCCTCTTACATGTCACAGGTACAGGTGCCCTTCATGCGTCACTGGCACAGGTACCTTATATGTGTCACTGGCACGAGTGCCCCTTATGTGTCACAGACATGGGTGCTCTTCACGTGTCACAGGCACGGGTGCCCTCCATGTGTCACAGGCACGGGTGCCCTTCATGCGTCACTGGCACAGATGCCATTCACATGTCACCTGCACTAGGCCACAACTGCCACTGTAATGCAGAAGAGTGAAGAATAAATAAATACAAGGGCCTGACCAGCCACTATCAGTTTGTGTCAGTCGTCGTTGAAACCTTAGGTGTTCTCAAATCCCTTGCTAGCAATTTCCTCCACAAAATCAGGATAACAGTGGCCCATCCAGGAAATGAGCCCTGCATGGTAGAGTGGCTGCTGTAGCAAGAGTCTCTGGCCATTTTCTGTAGCAACACCATTGCAGCCACGACTCTGGGTTGCGTCTGAACATGCCATCTGTTTTGGGGTGTGCAACCCGTTGCTCACCATTCACATCTTCGAACGCTTACCACTTAAACACCACCATTTTTCTTTTTCCTTTTTTTTGTGTTTTCTTGTTTCCTTGTAATTAAATTGTGATTTAATAAAGGCCTGATATTGTAGTTTGAATGAAAACCACAATCTCCACTCGTAACAAGAAGACAATTTTGTCCGTCTACTCTGTAGAATATTGATTCCTCCGACAGGAGTCTTCAGCATGCCACAAATGGAACAACAGTGTACTTGTTAAACAAACAAACGGCCAAGTTAAGTTAGCTCATCTCAGAGAATTAACGTTCGTCTTCATCACCAGATAATGGAGCAGGAAGGAGATGGGCTGTAAACTTATTGGGGAAAAATAGAACAAGTTGCAGAGAATTCTTCTATTGATTCTGTTTTCATTTCTCTATTTGCTCAAAGAAACTGTCACATGATAAGATTATGTACCATTCACTTCTATTGTTCTTGGATATATTAATGAGGTAACAGCTACTTGGTGGTTTAGCATGCTAGAAATAGCAGTCAAATCTCTCTCTCTCTCTTTCTCTCAGATAATGGGGAAAATACATTCATTAGATAATGTAATTCTAGATATAGATGCAGGGGCTGTATGGTTAAAAAGCTTGCTTTACAATCATGCGGTTTCAGGTTCATTCCCACTGTACAGCACCTTGGACAAGTATCTATGCTATAGCCTTGGGCAGATTAATGCCCAATGACTGAATTTGGTATGTGGAAACTGTATGGAAGCCTGTTGTGTGTGAATGTGTGTGTGTGTGTGTGTGTGTATATGTGCGTGTTTGCGTGAGTACGAATATGGCGTAGTGGTTAAGAGCGCGGGCTGCTAACCCCAAGATTCCGAGTTTGATTCCAGGTAGTGACCTGAATAGTAATGATGATGATAATGATAATAACAACAACAACAACATCGAAAAATACCTCGGAAATTAGAACCCAGGTTCGAAATTTCCCCAAGACACCTGATGAAGGCTGGAGGGTATATCAGCTGAAACGTGTTAACAACAAACAAGATGAGGACAAATATCCATCAAATGTAAATAATGCAGAAATAATAAATTTCTAAATCTCTCAGAGAGATTTATATAGTAGTGATACAATAAAATAGTTGTATGCTGTCAACTTAATGTGACAGTCCCATGAAGGGAATAATACTACTGCTATTTAGCCCTAGGAAGCAGCACCGCTTTCTGTCGGCCTTGACACAGTCCCTGTGTCCTTATGTTTACAAGGAGGAAATAAGCACCTCCACCCAGAGAGATTTAGAAATGTATTATTTGTATTTTTGAAATCAGTGAATGTATTTCACAAGAATAATTATAAGTTTACAAGGCCTAGACAAGCATCTTCAGCTAGCATGCCATACTACTCCAGACTGATGATGAGCAATGACTCAGAAACTAGTCTCTGGATGCAGGCTTGGCTGGGTGGGGGTGTTTATCTCCCCCTTGTAAACATAAGGACACAGGAACTGAGTCAAAGCTGACAGGAAGCGGTGCTGCTTCCTAGGGTTAAATAGCAGTAGTATTATTCCCTTCATGGGACTTTCACATTAAGTAAATAATGTAAATAATTAGATATATAGATGATGATACTAATGATAATGATGATGATAATGATGATGATGGTGAATGGGTTTATGATTTGAGGATAATTTTGTTGCTATTTCTAATACCTACACCAAGTGGATGGAAGTATATTTTCTGTTGCTTTCAGCATTTTTGCTTGTTGGCTTCACTGGAAATCAGGTTTGATCTCTCCCTCCCTCACACACACACACACGCATACACACACACACGCGCATACACACACACACACGCATACACACACACACATACACACTCAAGCACATAAACACCCACATGTACATATATGCACAAACACATCCCACTAACACATGCACATACATACACACACAAAACACATACACACTCAAACACCCATACACACACCAACAAACACACACATGCAGATACACAAACACACGCATACATGAACATATACACAAAAACACATCCACACACACACACACATACATACACGCATGCATATATACGAACACAAATGTACATACACACACACAAGCAAGCATACACACAACACATACAATTACACACACAATACATACACACAGTTACATATACAAATAGACATACACACACACACACACACACACAGAGCAAGGTTTTTGACCCCACCACCCCAATTCACACCCCAAAAAATCACACCCACACACAACACAAAAAGCAAACTGCAATTCTAAGAATATAAATTCCTTTACAGCATTTGATTTCATTAAAAGTTGTTTAATGCATACTTTTACCTTTTGTGGAGACCCAAAACCCCGACCCTGGACAACCAGGCGCTCCCCCAGTGCCGTGCAACCAGACACCGAATATGTCTATCTATAGAGAGAAAACAAGTAAAGAGACTATTTTGTTTGGGTGTCTTTTTCTTTTTTCCATGTCACCTACATTTTTTTATGGACTTTCAATTTTAAATGTTTTTCTTTCTTTTATTTTTATTTTCTTTATATTTGTGTGTATATGTATGAGTGTGTATATAAATATATATATATATATATATATATATAAGTATGTATATATGTATATATATATATATATTTGTGTGTGCATGCATGGGTGTGTTTGTGAGTATATACACATGGAGAGCGGAAGAGAGACACAATGAGAGATAAATGATGGCTAGATAGATAGATAGATAGATAGCTTGATAGACAGACAGACAGATGGATATATATATATATTATATATATCATATATATATATATATATAATATATATATATATATATAATATATATATATATATAATATATATATATATATATATAATATATATTATATATATATATTTATATACATATATATATATCATATATATATTTATATACATACATACATACATACATACATATTCGTATATGTATGTATTTTGGTATTTTGTGGTGTGTGGTGTGACTGTGATGGTTAATAGATAGAATTGGTGACCTTATTGAAACTTAGTCTTCCAATATACTTCTTTGTACCATCAAAACCCCAGATAAAACAACTGACAAGCAAAATAATTTTGCTTTATAAGGAGAAGTCAGAGTATCCAGGTATGTAGGTCACCTTTTAATAAAAGTGGTGTGTGGGTGGGTGGATGCATGTATGTGTGCATTTATACACATGCACACATAACACATGGATGTGTGTGTGTGTGTGTGTGTATATATATATGTATATATATATATATATATATATATATATATATATATATATATATATATTACTTAGTATTACTTAGTATTACTTAAATTTTCCTCGAATGCGGCTTTTACATGCCGAAATCTACTTGGTGTAATTGATAATTATTCCAAATTAATTAATTTCACCCTATATTGTTACTGATATATATATATATATATATACATCTATATGTAATCTTGTCTGTTCCCTGTTTTCTTTTTGTGAACATTGCCTTATACACACACACACACACACATCATATCTCTTATATAAAATCCGTTCTGTCTGTGTGTGTGTCTTCTAGGATCTCGGGCATCCTCCATCCAATTGCGCTCAAATTTGATATGTAGATACCAACATTAACAGGGCGTGTATAAGTCTTGAAAAAATTACAAAAATCAATTCCAGGTGAGAATGCAATCGATAAAGCCGTTTTTGTCCTGCTTTATTACCGTCAACCTGTACATAACTGCACCTTCCATTTTTTGTTGTTTTTGTACTGCTTAAAGGCACGTTTCTTTCCTGCCAAGCTTACTGTTTAAACCATGTTTGTGTTCTCCCAGTCAACAGCCTTATTATTACTGGTACTTTAAACTCTTCGGTTGCATATTTGTGTGAATAAAATCATTTTTCTTTGGAAAAGAAAAAAATTTTATTTCTTCTTTTGCTGGTGTCTCAAATTTAGGTTAAATCAGTGGGATGGTCGGACAAGTTGTTTTGAGAAAATTTGGTTTAAATGTTTGACAACACAGCACCGCCCATTTGACGGGAGGCGTTTTGCTCATATATATATATATATATATATATAATGTATATATAAAAAACACACACATATATATATATATATATCAAAATCAAATCACAATAAAATGGAAATTGTAGTTGTGGTTGACGCCTGTGTTGGTGGCACGCAATAAGCACCATTCATGTGTGGGTCGTTGCCAGTGCTACCTGACTGGTTCCCTGTGACAATGGCATGTAAAAAGCACCATCCGAACATGGTTGATGCCAGCACCCTCTGCCCTGACTGGCTTCTGTGCCAGTAGCATGTAAACAGCACCATCTGAACGTGGCCGATGCCAGGTCTGCCTGACTGGCTCCTGTGCTAGTGACATGTAAAAAGCACCCATTACACTCCTGGAGTAGTTGGCGTTAGGATGGGCATCCAGCTGTAGAAACATTGCCAAATTAGATAGGAGCCTGGTGTGGCCTCTTGGCTTACCAGTCCCCAGTCAAATCATCCAATCCTTGCCAGCATGGAAAACGGACGTTAAAAAATGATGATTATGATATATACAAACACACACACATATGTATACATATATCATCATCATCATCATCGTCGTTTAACGTCCGTTCTCCATGCTAGCATGGGTTGGACGGTTCGACCGGGGATCTGGGAAGCCAGAAGGCTGCACCAGGCTCCAGTCTTATCTGGCAGTGTTTCTACAGCTGGATGCCCTTCCTAACGCCAACCACTCCGTGAGTGTAGTGGGTGCTTTTTACGTGCCACCTGCACAGGTGCCAGGCGAGGCTGGCAACGGCCACGGTCGGATTGGTGTATTTTATGTGCCACCGGCACGGAAGCCAGACGAGGCGGTGCTGGCATCGGCTACGAGTCGAATGGTGCTTTTTACGTACCACCAGACCAGGGATCCTGGCTGGTTCAATTCGATTTCGATTTCGCTTGCCCCACATGTCTTCGCAAGCAAGGGGGTTGGCATGGGTGCCTGTTGTACGGTCAGATTGGTGTATTTTACGTGCCACCGGCACGGAAGCCAGTGGGGCGGCACTGGCATCGGCCACGAGTCGGATAGTGCTTTTTACGTACCACCAGACCAGGAACCTGGCTGGTTCGATTCGATTTCGCTTGCCCCAACATGTCTTCGCAAGCAAGGGGGTTGGCATGGGTGCCTGTCGTACGGTCAGATTGGTGTATTTTACGTGCCACCGGCACAGAAGCCAGTGGAGGCGGTGCTGGCATCGGCCACGAGTCGGATAGTGCTTTTTACGTACCACCAGACCAGGGATCCTGGCTGGTTCAATTCGATTTTGACTTCGATTTCGATTTCGCTTGCCCCAACATGTCTTCGCAAGCAAAGGGGGGTTGGCATGGGTGTCTGTCGTCGGATGAGGTTCTATATCGACTTCGCTTGCCTCAACAGGTCTTTGTGTCCAAGGGAGGAAAGGCATTCATAAGTGGGCTGGGCTCACTTGTCCTGCCTGGTCTTCTCACGTACAGAATATTTCCAAAGGTCTCGGTCACTGGTCATTTCCTCAGTGAGGCCTAAAGTTCGAAGGTCGTGCTTCACCACCTCGTCCCAGGTTTTCCTGGGTCTACCTCTTCCACGGGTTCCCTCAACTGCTAAGGATTGACACTTTCTCACACACCTATCTTCATCCATTCTCGCCACATGACCATACCAGCGCAATCGTCTCTCTTGCACACCACAACTGATGCCTCTTAGGTACAACATTTCTCTCAAGGTGCTAACGCTCTGTCGAGTATGTACACTGACATTACACATCCATCGGAGCATACTGGCTTCATTCCTCACGAGCTTACGCATATCCTCAGCAGTCACGGCCCATGTTTCACTGCCATGTAGCATGGCTGTTCGTACACACGCATCATACAGTCTGCCTTTTACTCTGAGCGAGAGGCCTTTAGTCACCAGCAGAGGTAAGAGCTCCCTAAACTTTGCCCAGGCTATTCTTATTCTAGCAGTTACACTTTCAGCGCACCCACCCCCACTACTGACTTGGTCGCCTAGATAACGGAAGCTATCAACTACTTCTAGTTTTTCCCCCCTGGAAAGTGACTGAAGTTATTTTCTGCAGATTTTCGGAGGTTAATGCTCCTGAGCATCTGCCACATACAAAAACTATCTTCCCAGTTAGCCTACCTTTGACATTGCTGCACCTCTTATGTGTCCATAGCTTACACTGGGTACATCTTATAGAGTTTCTACCTACACCTTTTCTACAGATCGAGCAGGGCCATCTTCCTGAAGACATTTGTGGATTGTCTACCTTCCTACTTATTAGTACTTTGGTTTTAGCTAGGTTGACTCTAAGGCCCCTCGATTCTAAACCCTCCTTCCACACCTGGAACTTCTCCTCCAGCTCTGATAGTGACTCAGCAATAAGAGCAAGGTCGTCAGCATAGAGGAGCTCCCAGAGACAACCTGTCTTGAATTCCTCCGTAATTGCCTGTAGACTATGATAAATAGGAGGGGGCTGAGTACTGAACCCTGGTGGACCCCAACCTCTACTTTGAATTCTTCTGTGTACATGTTGCTAACCCTAACCTTACTTACGGCATCTCTGTACATGGCTTGCACAGTCCTCACCAGCCATTCATCTATCCCTAGTTTCCTCATTGACCACCAGATAAGGGATCGGGGGACCCTATATATAAATATATATACATATATACACACATATGTCCATACATATATACATAAATATATATATAGGCACAGCAGTGACTGTGTGGTAAGTAGCTTGCTTACCAACCACATGGTTCCAGGTTTAGTCCCACTGTGTGACACCTTGAGCAAGTATCTTCTATTATAGCCTCGGGCTGACCAAAGCCTTGTGAGTGGATTTGGTAGACAGAAACTGAAAGAAGCCTGTCATGTGTGTGTATATAATTATATATATATATATATATATATATATATATATATATACACATATACATACACCTATATATATGGGTGTATGTATGTTTGTGTGCCTGTGTTTGTCCCCCCCCCCTAACGATGTTAGTGTGTCCAAGTCCCTATAATCCAGCGGTTCGGCAAAAGACACTGATAGAAAAAGTACTAGGCTTACAAAGTAAGTCCTGGAGTCGATTTGTTCGACTAAAGGCAGTGCTCCAGCATGGCTGCAGTCAAATGACTGAAAAGAATAAAAGAATATATATACATATATATATCATCATCATCATCATCATCATCATCATTGTTTAACATCCACTTTCCATGCTAGCATGGGTTGGACATATATATACACACACACACACATATATATAGACACACACATATATATATATTCACATACATACATATATATATATAATATACTCATACGGACACTCATACATTCCTTCCCCCACCATTGAAGCACACCTGTGTGAAATCATTGTAACGGATGCAATTACATGGTTCCCTGCACACACTCACATGACAGAGACTCTACCACACTTCCCTACAACCATCCATTGAGCACTTAATGTTCACACATGTAAAAACACAGAACATAAAGCATCGTCAGGCCTTGCTAGGACCATGTGGCTCTAGGTTCAATCCTCTCCTGCAGCACCTTGGGCCAGTATCTTTTTCTGGTGCTTCAGGTCGTTAAATCAATAAATATGGCATCAAATAACTCTTCCAAAGTTTGTCATGTTTTAGGACTTGTAATTCTTGACCTGGTCAATGAAAGTATGTTTCTTGGGCTGCGTGAGGGAGTAAATGAACAATAAATGGCAGATAAAACAGTTCTATATTTAAGAGATGAGGAATTATGTACATTATTTACATATGACGGATATTTGTCCTCATCTTGTTTGTTGTTAACACAACATTTCAGCTGACATACCCTCCAACCTTCATCAGGTGTCTTGGGGAAATTTCAAACCTGGGTTCTCATTCTTAAGGTATCTTTCGATGTTATTATTATTATTATTATCATCATTATTATTATTATTATTATCATTATTATTATTGTTATTATCATTATTATTATTATTGTTCAGGTCACTGCTTGGAATTGAACCTACAGGCATATGGCGTAGTGGTTAAGAGTGCGAGCTAATAACCCCAAGATTCCGAATTTGATTCCAAGCAGTGACCCGAACAATAATAATAATAATATTAATAATAATAACAACAACAACATAGAAAAATACCTTAGGAATGAGAACTCAGGTTTGAAATTTCCCCAAGACACCTGATGAAGGCTGGAGGGTATATCAGCTGAAATGTTGTGTTAACAACAAACAAGATGAGGACAAATATCCGTCAAATGGAAATAATGTAAATAGCATCAATAAAATGGCAGATATTTAGTGGAAGAATTTATTATTGCACATTAAAAACAAACTGTGTTGGCTTTTACAGTTAACAGCAGCAATAATTACTGACCGGGGAAGAGACACTACTCTGACGATGGTGGTGAGGTTATTGATGATAATGATGATGGTGCTGATGGTGATGGTGGTGTTGATGTTTCTAATGATGATGGTGATGATGATAATGATGGTGGTGGCAGCGGTGGTATTGGTGGCAGCAGTGGTAGTGGTGGCAGCAGTGGTAGTGGTGGCAGGTGTGGTAGTGGTGGCAAGTGTGGTGGTGGTGTTGATGATCATGATCAAGATGATGGCAATGATGGTGGCAGCGGTGGTATTGGTGGCAGCAGTGGTAGTGGTGGCAGCGGTGGTAGTGGTGGCAGCGGTGGTAGTGGTGGCAGCGGTGGTAGTGGTGGTGATGATCATGATCAAGATGATGGCAATGATGGTGGTGGTGGTGGAAGTGGTGATGATGATTATAATGATGATGATGATGGTGGTGAAGATGATGACAACAGTGATGATAAAAACGACCAGGATGACAATAAAAATGACAACGATAATGATGATGATAATGATGATGATGATGAAGATGTTGATGATATTGATAATGACTCTAACTTCATCTCTCTCTTCCTTTTTGTTTTTTTTTATTCAACATATTTATCTCACATTTCCTTATGAATTCTTCACAGTTCTTCACAATCTTTTGCTTGTTCTTTTTGTTTTTTGTTACTTTTTTTTTAAATCTTTTTTTTTGGCATTTGTTACTTCCAATTTATAACAACCAAGAACAATAGGATTGGCGCTTCGTTTGTAGTGTCATTACTTCAGAGTCTCAAGTTTTGACTTATAAACCATTTCTTCTTAGCACTTAGGGAGTGGGTTATTTTTTTTATTTTTTTTTTTTTATCCTGTTTGTGGTTCTTATACATTAGCAGTATATTGATTGTAGTACCGTACTGCACTATTACTACCATTTCCATCATCATCAACCATCAACTTTTGTAGGAAATTCTCTATAAAATGGCCATGTTTACTAATGTTTCCTTATTAAGTTTTGGCTTCGTGTTGTGTGATGTTCTACACTGGAAATTCTTCTTTGTTGTAAATTTGCCACAAAACTTGACTATTAATTATGGAAACCGTTCTAAGAGCACAGCACAAGGTAAGAGAATCAATGCACACACACATGCGAGTGCATACATGCGTGTTTATGTGTGTGTGTGTATATGTACATGTGTATGTGTATGTGTGTGCGCACACACACATATATATATATATATTCTTATACATGTGAACATATACATGTTTATATTTATATAAATATATATACATAAATTATATATATGTGTATGTATATATATATATATATATATGTAAATATGTGTATATATATATAGTTGGAATTTTACAAAATAACAAAAGACAAAGACAGGTGTGTAAACAACAAACAGGTGTATCAGTTTAATGCTTGGGGAGGTGAGAAAGTTTTTTACGTTTCAAGCCTACGCTCTTCAACAGAAAGATAGATGAGAAAAATAAACAGAGAGAGTATAAAAAAGGCTTAGTGGCTAGCAGTCGATCATGGCAATATATATATATATATATATATATATGTACACACACACACATATATATTACATATATGCATATATATACATCTATATGTACATATATACTATATATATGTGTGTGTGTATATATATATACAGATCGCCATGTTGATTCGCTAGCCTCTGCATGCATTTTTTTTTCTCCTTGTTTCTTTCTGTGTTTCTTTTCTGTGTATCTTTCTGTTGAAGAGTGTAGGCTCGAAACGTAAAAGACTTGTTTTATTTATATTCCTGAGTGCCATACTAATACAATTGTTTGTTTGTATTCCACCTGCCTTCGTCTTTTGTTTATTTTCATAAAGCTTCCCGTTATATATATACATATATATGTATATATATATATATATATATATATATATATATATATATATATATATATATACACTGTCCAACCCGTGGTAGCGCGGAAAACGGATGTTAAACGATGATGATGATACACACACACATATTATATGTATATATATATATATATATATATATTTTGGGAAATGGATGTATGGCATTCAATCAAATAATATAAATAATATATATATATATATATATACATACACATATGCATATATGGGTACAGGACATCACCAACAGTAAACAACATGAAATACGAAAACAAATGGCTTCAATACGCAAACAAATGGAGAACAGGACAAGTAACACAAAGAACGACCCTTCATGAGTTGTCAGCTGTCTATCTACTCCTCATTTCAAGCACTGAACAACAATACAAGTCTTTGAAGACAGTTGCTCCCATAAATACTAAAATAAAATTTTGGATTTATGGAGGGTCAAAGTTGGGAACAAAAACAGGACAGTGGAGACACACAAGCAAACCAAACTGACCACAGCTACGATATTGGTTTTATTTGACTCAACAGGTCTTCTCAAGCACATCATATTGTCCGATGCATCAGAGGTGCTCTCAACTGGGCCGGACATGCATGGCTGTGATCTCATTTTAGTTGGTGGTTCTTCTCAATTATATATATATATATATATATATATATATATATATATATATACCTTTTTCGATATATATATATATTACCCTTTTTTGATTATATATATATATATATATATATATATATATATATATATATATATACACACACAAATATTCTATAATTATAAACATAATTATAATTAGGGCTCAGCTAATTGCTTCACCACATACCGAATTTAGAAATAGGAGTTAAAAATTCCTTTTCTACTACTGTAAGAATCTCCACAACAGTAACACACTTTTTTTTACGTAAAAAGGTTATTTTAATGTAACAACTACTTGATAAAATTATTAATTAATTGATTAATTAATTTAATTAATTTTATCTTTTTATTATTAATTCGAATATATATATATATATTAAGGTATGTAGAAAAATACAACATGGACAAGAACGTATAACTCTTAGAAGACGATACAATAAACACGGACAGGACATTCGAAACCCTCAGTCTTCAGTCAAGAACCGGATCATCG
Source organism: Octopus sinensis (assembly GCF_006345805.1). Classification (NCBI taxonomy): domain Eukaryota; kingdom Metazoa; phylum Mollusca; class Cephalopoda; order Octopoda; family Octopodidae; genus Octopus; species Octopus sinensis. The sequence continues at coordinate 11,212,199 of NC_043003.1, forward strand.
TAGTAATTTCGATATATATATATATCAAAAGGATGTGTTATAATACTATTCTACAGCCATACTAACAATCCAACATATCTCCATCATCAGCTGCCCCACGGATATCACTATGGTTTCGACACCTAGACAGAACCATTCAATCCGTCGGTGTCATCAGTACTAAAATAAGTGTTGTTTGAGAACAAACACACCAAAGAAACCACAACTTTCAAACACATTTACCCAATGTACAACCATATCGATAAATAAATTCCGTAAGTAAATTACAATCACTCTTAAATACGTAACTAAACAGCGACAAAGTCATAGAAAATTATAATCCCCGCCGTCTTCCGTAGTGTTATATAAACGTAAATAACCACATTATTTCAATCAATCAATATATAGGTAGGATTAAACACTAACCCTACTAAAACTATAACAAGAGACATTTAAACCAATGTACATTGTATCGGTATTAATAGTAAACTACAATAACTAAATTATATGCTAAATTGCGATCCATCTTTAAGTCCATATAAATAATAATCCCACCGGTCTTCCATAGATACTACTATAATGAAAGTTCAATATAAATTTTTTTCCAAAGCAAAACACGATTGAAATTAATTTAACTAATATTTTTATGAGTGAAATAAATTATTTCATCCTTCAAAAGTTAATAATAAAACACTTCACCACTACAAGTTATAATATTAAATTACCAGTGACTAATATACACTTAAATTTCATTAAATAGGAACTAATAGAATTACTTGTAATAAACTAATATTATAAATCTTGCTATGATTGAAGCTAATCACTGTTTAAAAGACTATAAGCATTAACCATAAGCATTAACACTTACATGCTTAATCAGGCGCGGTTCCCTTACCAAGAATTTAAAGAGCAACTATATTGATGACGTAGTGCGTAATTACCATTCCCTCAATTGTCTCAATACCAGTGACGTAGTATGCAAATAGCTCGAATCGTGAACCTTCATTGTACACGTACACCAAATGAACCCACACCATGGCACGAAGTACAAAGAAGAGCATCTCTGTTCAGCTCTAGCACGATTGCTGCGAGTGAGAGTGGCCACATGAGCACGCTATGAGTTAGCTGCCGAGTTTCAGTGGGAAAAGCAGGGCTCGTGGGGTCGGCAATCCTGGTGTTCCCACTTCATGTGTTATTTTATGTTTGTGTTGTAAAAATTTGTATATCATCCGATTTCTTCGATTTTATGTAAAATTCTTAAAGATCATATTTATGTAATTTCCATCCGTTTCTCATGACCCCAAATCATGATGTATTGTCCCCCTCTACGTCGGCCCCTTGTGGGTAATAAAGAAATACATCTCTGTTCAGCTCTCTGCTTCATCAGAAACTGTACAGAAAAGAAACCTAACTACACGGAAATGCAGTAGCTCCAGCATGGTCTCATCCTCTGGCTGAATCCAGTAAAACATAGAAGGTAAGAGATAAAGATACACACACACAGATATATGTGTTTCATTTCCGGATATTTCAAAATGTAACCTTATGTGAATCGTTTGCAATTTTTTCCCCTCCATCTTCCTTTTCTATTGGACTTTCCTCTGTCTCCTGTTTCTGAAGAAGAGCTTTGCTTGAAATGTAAAACCACCTTTCTTTCCTTCCCTAAGTGTCTTAATACTCTGCATGTACCACGTCCTCGCGTTATTTTTTCGTTTGTTCTTCGTTTTTTTTTTTTACCAAGTATATATATATATATATAATTAAAATTAATCAAAGGACATACTAAGTATGTCTAACTGCTTGAAATAACAGTCAAAACTCTTATTATATCGACAAAAATACACTGATGAAAACTACAGAAATCAAACGAAGGCAAAATCAGGTTAAGACAATCTACTAACATACATTTAAGTATCTGGATTCACGTGGACCGGTTTCTGCACTGGCAAAATAAGCCTTAGCTTCCTCAGCACACGTTACCCTGATTAGAGATTAGATATGTATATATATGTATGTGTGGAGAGTATTGTTAATAATAAAATAAAAATCAAAAGCCGTTAGAAAACCGATTATAGCAGCGACTCCATCTGAGAATATCTGAAGAAGGAATATTATTCCGAAATGTCATATCAGACTATGGATAACTAAATTACAACAGGTATATAGCCCATGGTCTGTATTATAGCGCATTGTTGTACCATTCAAAATTTTTATTCTTTACAAGTGTATGTGTATTTTTTCAATGTGTACAAATAACACGGAAAAAATAGATAAATAGTTACCAGGGTAGCAAAAATGGCCAAGGATGTAACAGCCTACCTGTAAAGGTAGAAATTCCAGGGTTTAGTGAAATGTTTTAATAAAACATACGTAAATTAAGAAATGGAGTTAAAACACAGGTGTTATTCAAATCTTTATACTTCCAACATATGTTTCAAATAAAACATTGGTAATATTTCTGAGGGAATGAAATGGTGTAAAACAATGTAATCATCTCATCAAGGTAAAAAAGAGTAACAAAACACATCAATAAGGCATGTTAATCGAATGTGATTACCATATATATATATATATATATATGTAACGAACTTTCTCTCTCTTATATATACATGAGTACGGACGTAGTGGATAACAGCTAGCCTTCAGCCACTTGGACCCTGTTGTGTCCACTACCCTGATTGGTTGGTATTGGCACAGTTTGTCTCTTGCTCTATTATGTGCCAATGTGCAACCCAACCAATTGCAGCCTTCTGATAAGGTCACGAGAGACAGCCTTTTCCAGTCCTCCGGTGAGCCGATAGATTGCTATAATATGCTAGCTTCAACACCGAGTCGAAGTCGGTCGGTTCCAGACCATTTTAGGTCTGGCCGCTGACCACAGAGCACATACCCAGTTCCAGCGACAACACCAGCAGCCACATGGGCAAACAGCAACACTTCGTCTAGCAGCATTCAGGACCTCCGTCTTAATGTCGTCAACAACATCTCTCTACATGCACCCCGGTTCTATCTCAACACTGTTCGTGAATTACTTCACCGTGGTTAGCAACAAATACAACCTTCGAGAATTGCAGGATGGGTCAAAATGATAATTTCTTTTACCAATACATATATAATACAAAGTAAGTTAGGGGTTATGGGTGTAACCCACTATGGGATAGCATTTATCCAATATACTGTTGATAAAGTACACAGATTCTTAATACATAAATGTTTTTAATTGCAATGCAATTAACTCATTTATTGTATTAAACGGGTGAAGGTAAAGAAATATTTTACCGTTAACATTCTAATATCTGAAAGTTGATGAACAAACTAAATTTGTTTCTCCATTTTCTTATTTGTATTATATATATATACACTCTCTCTTTTTATTTTCTCCCCCTGTTTATTTCTGTGTTCCTTTCTGTCGAAGAGCATAGGCTCGAAACATAAAAGACTTTCTCACTTCCTGAGTGTTAAACTAATACATCTGTTTATTGTTTACACACCCATCTTTGTCTTTTGTTTTTTTGTAAATTCTCACTATATATTACACGCTCATGTGGTTGCACCACTTTTATCCTGTCTCCACCTCCACTTCAAACTTTTCTTGTACTATTCTACCTGAATTCTCTACCTGGACTTTCTTCTACACTCAGACTCCTACACTTCGGCTGCACTTCTCCTACCCATGGATTATATTGGACTCTTCCTTTGATGAGAAATCAACACCAATACACCACAACATTTGTACCTTTTGAACTTTTCTAAACTTGTTTGTACTTACTGCTTTTTCCTATTGTCTTTTCTCTCAATCCGCACTTGTTACCTTGCCTCTCTCTCTTCTTTCTTTTTCCCCTTTTGTCTATCTCCTCTTCTTTCTAGCTCTCCTGTGTGACCCTCTATCCGGCATTCACCATGATAGATCACTTGCCACTAAACCTTTTTCTATTTTCTCTCCCTGTTTATTTCTGTGTTCCTTTCTGTCGAAGAGCATAGGCTCGAAACGTAAAAGACTTTCTCACTTCCCGAGCATTAAACTAATATATCTGTCTGTTGTTTACATACTCATCTTTGTCTTTTGTTTTTTTGTAAATTCTCACTATATATGTATATAGATTCTTTTACTTGTTTCAGCCATTTCACTGCAGCCATCCTGGAGCACCATCTTTTAGTCGAGCAAATCGACCCAGGACTTATTCTTTGTAAGCCTAGTACTTATTCTATCGGTCTCTTTTGCCGAACCGCTAAGTTACGGTGATGTAAGCACACCAGCATCAGTTGTAAAGCGATGGTGGTGGGGAACAAACACAGACACACATACATTCGCCATGATAGATTGCTAGCCACTAAACTTTTTCAATTTTTCTCCCTGTTCTGTGTTCCTTTCTGTCGAAGAGCGTAGGCTCAAAATGTAAAAGACTTTCTCACTTCCCGAGCATTAAACTAATACATCTGTTCATTGTTTGCATATCCATCTTCATCTTTTGTTTTGTTTGTTTTTTGTAATTTCTAACTATATATATACACACACACACACACAGTAGACATATAAACCTGACAAATTTTAACTATTTTCCCCACATATTGAATAAACCAAACAACCTTGATTGATTTTCAAACCTTATTGAATCCTCAGAGAGGCCTACATCAATTTAACCGATTTCATAGAAATAAGCAACCAATCTCTTTATATACTCAGCAAATCCAGAATCTACACTAAATTGGAGCAACTAATTTGCATACCATTAGACCTTAATTTATTTGATATGTCACCAGGGATCTCAGTTCATGCAACATCAAAGTATGATATATGTAACCTGTGAAGCAGAGATACAAATGAATTTAAACTTTTTATTTGTAGACTAGCTGCAATTTTTGTGTTATGTGTAGATAGATCATCATGGTGTGTTTGTGTGATTATATAAAATGAGTATTTTGATATTAATACCAAATGCATAATGAAACTGCTGATAATATTAGCCATGCTTCCTGTGTAGAATTGAATGGTTGTCTAAATTCGACAATGTTTCATTCTTGGGCTTGGCCATTTGTATGGAAAACGATAAGAAATGCTAAAATACAATATATCAATAAGTATATATAAGTTTGTGTGTGTATGGACATGTATGTGTGTAACTGTACTGTTTGTGCAAGTATTCCTATGTATGGAAAAAGTATTTGTTGATTGGGGAGACACAGAAAGAATGTGTGTGTGGCTATAAATATAAAATTTCCCCTTTATCTCTCTCTCTCTCTCTCTCTCTCTCTCTCTATCTATCTATCTGTCTATCTATCTATCTATCTATCTATCTATCTATCCAGGACAAGAAGAAAATGGAGGGGATCCAGAGGTAGTATGCATCAACTGTTAGACATTATATTATGTCTATTTATCTTAAACAATTATGAGAATATATATACATATGTAAAGATTGTATTTTATATACGTAAGTACCATTCTGCTTGTCTGTCTGTCTATCTGTCTATCTACCTACCTGCCTCCCTGTCTGTCTGTTTGTCCATCTATCTATTAATCAATTTACCTATTTATCTGTCCATGTTTATCTATCTATTGATCTAGCTAGCTGCCTGTCTATCTGTCTGTCTGTCTATCTATCTGTCTGTTTGTCCATCTATCTATTAATCAATCTACCTATTTAGCTTTTCATGTTTATCTATTGATCTAGTTAGCTACCTGTCTATCAGTCTGTCCATCCATTTTACCTATCTATCTGTCTATCTTTCTATCTCTATCTATCTATCCATGTACCTCTGTATGTGTATACATGCAGACATGGACACAGTCTTACACTCTGTATATACATGCACTCTTATCTTTCCATTGAAGAAAGCGTTCATGGTTAAGGTGACCAAAAAGAAAAAAAAAAAAACAGGAACAAATAAATAAAAATAAAATAAAATTAAATAAAAAAAAAAGATAAATAAAATGAATGAAGAAAAAAATTAAGCATTTTCTGGCAAGTTGGCTACAGCTATATAATAAGTGGAGATCTAAAGTAATATTGATAAATTGTCTTGAATAATATGTATAGAATCCGAAGCATAATAGATGGTGCTGGAGTTTGAACAAAAAAACAAAATGGCCCTGTGACCAATTCAATTAATCAGCTCTGATAGATTTAGCAGATAGATTCCTATGACAGTTCCCTAGAGCAGCAAGCTTCAATACACTTTTCAAAATCCTTGAACAAAACTTGCAATGAAAACATTCTCTTTGATTATATATGTTAGTCGGATACTGTTAGCGGTAGTTAACATTCCTCTGTCTTCCTTTGATTATTTTAGCTGCGGTTGTCTTTAGAATTTGTCATGAAGATCTTTAGTAAGTAGAAGGAAAAATTCTGCCTGACTTGAGTAATTCGGCTGTCCAAACGGCTTGCGCAGATAAACCAATTATCTTGCCAATCTAAGTATAGGAGATTATGTCGTGTTGCTTGTTCAAGTTGGTGGATATGTTTTTGGTGGCATTTTCTGTCGAAGACAAATCAATGGACTTGTGTCTCGTACACCATGCAGTAATTGCTGTTCATTTGTGCTAGTGCTAGTGCTAGCCATTTCTTAAGAAATTGCATTATTTTCGAGGAATTATTATTGTTGTTGTATAGCGTAATTATGCTTGTAAGTATATCTAGACACGTGTGTGGTGTGTATGACTATATTTATGCATGTATATGTATTTGTGTGTGTGTGTGTCATTGTCCTCGTTGCTTAACGTCTGCTTTCCATGCTGGCATGGGTTGGCTGGTTTGACTGAGGACCAGCAACCCGGGAGGCTGCACCAGGCTCCAATCTGATCTGGCAAGGTTTCTACAGCTGGATGCTCTTTTTAACGCCAATCACTCCAAGAGTGTAGTGGGTGCTTCTTACATGCTGCTGACACAGAGCCAGTCAGGTGGCACTGGCATCAGCCACACTTGAATAATGCTTTTTACAGGCCAGTCAGTCAGCACTGGCATCAGTCATGCTCAAATGGTACTTTTTACATGTCACTGGTACAGGTGTCAGTTAGGCAGCACTTGCATTGGCCACGCTTGAGTGGGGCATTTTAGGTACCAAGTATATTTTTGTATGAGTATATATGTGTATGTATATAGGGGGAGAGTTCATGAAGAAAACAAGACGAAGATAGGGGGTGTACAAAACAAACAGATGTATTAGTATAACGCTCATGAATTGTAAAAGTCTTTTATGTTTCGAGCCTACGCTCTTCTACAGAAAGGGACACAGAAAAAAACAAGGAGAGAAAAAAATGCGTGTAGTGGCTATCGATCTATATATATATGTGTGTATATATATATATATATATATATATATATATATACACACACAATTGTTAAAGAGGACAACAAGCATTAAGCCAAGTCGTATACGATATTATTATTTTTTTCCAGTAATAATATTGTATATGCTGCATTGGAAATCTGCAATGGCTCCATAACTATTGTCTCGGCTATAACCTTGGAGCCCCAGTAATGTTACAGGATTTACCTAGCATACCTAATCTTTTAGATCACCTGTGAATGAAACCCCATACTTTATATATATATATAGATATATATAGTAAAATGTGTACTTACGCCGTAAGGCTTCATTTCCACACATGCCAGCTGAATTCAATTTGTCCCCAGTCGAAAGACACCTGTTGTTATGTCCTGTTATTATTATTATTATTTTTATTGTATTTTGTATTTATATTCATGTAACATTGTCTGTTTTTCCGTCCTTGTTTTCGTATACATTCAATGCTTTCTTCCAAGGAATCTAATGCTCTTAGCTTAGTTTTTCCTTGGGGCTGACCAGATTGGAGCAATCTCAAGATTAATCAGCTGAAATAACGAGGATGATCCAGTTCTTGACTGAGGTTAGAAAGCTTCGAATGACCCGTCCTTGTTTTTTTTGTATCGTCTATCTGGATGTTTTGTTGTCCCCTTTTGTATATCCTAGTTGTCCGGATGTTTTGCGTTCTTGTCCTATTTTGTATTTTATATATATATATATATATGTCTGTCAAGCCAAGTGAGATTGTAGTCGTGGTTGATGTCGGTGTTTCATAACTGGCACCCATACCGGTGGCATGTAAAAATCACCCACTACACTCTTGAAGTGGTTGACCTTAGGAAGGGCATCCAGCAGTAGAAACTATGCCAAATCATGTTGGAACACAACGCATCACCCGGTCCAGGAATCGAAACCACAATCTGATGATCATGAGTGCAACAGCTTAACCACTAAGCCACGTGTCTCCACAAATTTCTAAATACTATTAGAAGCTGTGTAAAAACACTATTAAAATATTTTGTGTGTTGTAGAAGTACAAACCAATTTATTGTGCATAAATATTATAACAGCAAAATCTTATACGGATCCCCCAGGGCCATATGCACTCCCAAGTGCCAGATGGACCCTGGTTAAGAACTTGAGAACTACTAGCGTAAATGATACAGAGAGATAGATATTGAAAGGGATAGAGGATGAGAGATCGAGAGAGGGTGAAAACAAGGAAAGAAGCCAATAGAGAGATAGAGAAGAGGAACCGAAGAAGACCTGACAAGGCTTTTGATCTTTGCCATGAAAGGAAGATCAGAGGTTTCTTTGAAATGAACCTGAGAAGTGTAAAGTGACATCTAGAACTTAGAATGTAAGATTCTGAATTTAGCATAGATTGGTTTATTGAGGGGGATATTTCTGTGGTCACTCTAATGGGTTTTTTTTTAATTGTCACGTTAATTCAGTTAATGAAAATATTAATTTTATGCTATGAAATAAACAATTGCCATTTATTTCATGTCCACTTTTTTTTTCATAAAATGAGGGGATTCTGTGTTGCCATTTTGGGGGCTGGTGGTTTTGCTTAGCTAACTGGGGATTCTGCCTGTTTTGGGCAACAATGCTCTTTTGGTGCTGCATGCACACACACACACACACACACACACACACATGCATGCTTGTATGCACATACAAAAATATGTGCATACATACAAAGAAAGTGAGAGAGAGAGATATATATATTGCACATTCTTTTACTCTTTTATTTGTTTCAGTCATTTGACTGTGGCCTTACTGGAGCACTGCTTTTAGTTGAACAAACCAACACCAGGACTTATTCTTTGTAAGCCTAGCACTTATTCTATCGGTGTCTTTTGCCAAACCGCTAAGTTATGTAAACACACTGACATTGGTTGTCAAGCGTTGGTGGGGGGAGCAAACACAGACACACAAATCATCATCATCATCGTTTAATGTCTGTTTTCCATGCTGGCATGGGTTGGCCGGTTTGACTGAGGTCTGGAGTCAGTGGCTGCACCAGGCACCAATCTGATCTGGCAAGGTTTCTACAGCTGGATGCCCTTCCTAATGCCAACCACTCTGAGAGTGTAGTGGGTGCTTTTTACATTCCTCCAGTACAGGAGCTAGTCAGGTGGGCCTGGCATCGATCATGTTCGGATAGTGCTTTTTACATGTCAATGGTATAGGGGCCAGTTAGGTGGTACTGGCATCAGCCACATTTGGATGGGGCTTTTTCCATGCCACCAGCACAGGAGCCAGTCAGGCGGACCTGGTAATCGACTACATTCAGATGGTGCTTTTTATGTGTCACCAGTACGGGAACCAGTCAGGGAGCACTGGCCACAGCTACAATATTGGTTCTACTTGACTGAATAGGTTTTTTCATGCATATCAAATCATATATATACTTTGGGCTTCTTTCAGTTTCCATCTACCAAATCCACTCACAAGGCTTTGGCTGGCCCGAGGCTACAGTAGAAGACACTTGCTCAAGATGCCACACAGTAGGACTGAACCCGGAACCATGTGGTTGGGAAGCAAGCTTCTTACCACACAGCCACAAAAATTATCCACATAAATTTGTGAAAGTGCATAGCTAGGTGGTTAGGGTATTCAGCTTACAATCATAAGGTCGTGGGTTCAATATCTGGAGGTGTATTGTGTCCTTGAGCAAGACACTTTATTTCATGTTGTTTCAATGTACTCAGCTGGCAAAAATGAGGGATATAATTCAAAGGGTCAGCCTTGTCACATTCTGTGTCACGCTGAATCTTCTTGAGAGCAATGTTAAGGGTACACGTGTCTGTGGAGTACTCAGCCACTTGCATGCTAATTTTCCGAGCAGGCTGTTCCATTGACAGGGTTCCAGGGTTATAAACATATGTAGATGCTCATACACATAAAGAGAGAGAGAGAGAGAGATAAAGAGAGACAGAGACTCAGAGAGAGACAAAGAGAGACAGACAGAGAACATTAGAATTTATGGGCTGAACATAATTGACATACATATAAAGAGAAATATGCTTACACAGGAAGAGAGAGAGGAAGGGAAGGAGAGAAAGAGAGAAATGTTGAAATGTCTGATGTCAAATAAGTCAGCATTGAATTAGCTATGCCAACTCGGCAACGCCAAAACAGCTGTGCCAAAATGTCTCATGTCTACCTTTTGCTTGTTTGCCGTTGGCGATTTCTTTTCCATCTTTGGACTTTCCCCTTCCTCCTTTCCAACAAAGAGCTATGCGTGAAACGTCAAACTTTCTCCTTTCAACGAGCATTGCTTTTTTTGTTTCTTTTTTGTTTTTTTTTATTCATTTATTTGAATTGATTATATGTGTGTGTGTGTGTTCTGTGTATAGGATGCATAGTAACTTTCTGAAGCCCTTGAGCTCATATACGTGAACCCTTTTTTGTTCTGTTTCGGGTGTAAGAGTCCAGCTCTCAGTCATACAGAAGTTTCAGAGTCACCAGGGACTCATAGAACACTTTGAGTGGTGGTGGGTGTTGCTTGTGGTGGTGCTAGTGGTGGTGGTGATGGTGATGCTTGTGGTGGTGCTGATGCTGGTAGTGGTTGTGGTGGTGGTGGTGGTGGTATCGGTGGTGACGGCGGCGGTGGTGGTGGTGATGATGCTTGTGGTGGTACTGGTAGTGGAGGTGGTGGAGGATGGTGGTAGTGGTGGGGTTTTTGTTAGTGTTTGTTGCAGTGGTGGTTGTAGTGTTAGCAATCCTAGTGATAGTAGTGGCGGTTGTGGTGCTGGTGTTAGTGGTATTTGTGGTGGTAGTAGTGCAGTGGTGGTATAAGAAGCAGCAATGGGATGGTCATGACGGTAGTAGTAATGGCGGTGTAAGGGTAGTACTATTAGTGTGTGATGGTGGTGATAGATAGAAATGGTAGTACTGATAGTGATATTGGTGTTGTTGCTGTTGGTGGTGGTGGTGGTGATGTTAGTGATGGTGGTAGTGATGGTAGTGATGGTGGTGGTGGTGGTATTGGTAGCAGTGGAGTTGTTGTTGGTTGTTGTTGTCACCATCATTATCATCCTCATCCCCATCGTCATTGTTGCTGTCTTTGTTATCTTCATCATCATCATAATTATCATCATGATCATCATCCTCATCGTCATCATCATCATCTTCATCTCCATCATTATCATCCTTATCATCATCATCATCATCATTATCCTTATCATCATCATCATTATCCTTGTCATCATCATCACCATCATCATCATAATCAGCGTCATCATCATGATCATCATTATCGTCATCATCGTCATGAGAATCCTCATCATCGATATGATCATCATGATCATTATCATCATCATCATCATCTCGATCATCATCATCATCACAATCATCATCCTCATCGTCATCACCGTAATCATCATAATCATTTACCACAATCATCAACTATCATCATGATCATCGTCATCATTCAATATATTCGGCGATACCAATAACATTCGATACCACACACACACACACACACACACACACACACACACACACATACACACACACAACCTCATTTTAATTGCTCTTACAAAGCTGTAAGTCAACTCAGAAAGAAAACCAACTTCCAGAAAAACCAGACAACTTCAACAGACTCTAAATTGCTTTTCTTATTCTTCGTTATCAACTTTTGATTATTATTTCCCTTCTTCTTCTCCTTCTTCGTCTTCTCCTTTTGATTGTCCATCATGGAGAAATGGCGATCTTTTGCTTTCCATTTGTGTCCAGTGGAAAGACACCAAATTGTATTCCAAGAAGCGAGATATGGATGAAGGCCATATTCTCTAAGTGTTTATCATCATCGTTATCGTCGCCATCATCATCATCATCATTGTTTTCATCATCATCGTTGTTGTTATTATGACCACCATCATAATCATCATCAATATCATCATAATCATCATCATCATCACCACCACCACCAACAACACCATCATTATCATCATCATTGTCATCATCATCATCCCCACCACTACCACAAACAATATCATCATCGTCGTCGTCATCACCACCATCATCATCATTGTTGTCATCACCATCATATCCATCATTATCATCATCATCCTCATCCTCATCGTCATCATTGCCACCACCAACACCATCATCATCATCATCATCACCAACATCGTCATCATGATCATAGTCATCATCATTGTCGTCATGATCCTCATCAACATCATCATCGTTATCACCTTCGTTGTAACGTTCACATTTTCCACGTTAGCATGTGACAAAAGGAATTTGTTGAAGCACAATTTTGTACAAACCGGATGCCCTTCCTGTCACTAACCCTCACCTGTCACAAAGCAAGGTAAGATTTCCTTGTGACTGGGAATGTTTTCATGGAAGATTAGAAACAAAGGACACTGCCTGTATGACAGTGACACTCATTTACAACAGTCACATGCACACAGACACACATATGTGCAAACACACACACACACACACACTATTATTTTTAAAATATGTGGGAACATGCTGTAACATGTAAATCTTAGTAGAGGGTCCACTACAAAAAAAATAGGACAGCTAATTATGGGACAGTGAGATGCTTAGCGGCATTTCGTCTGGCTCCAAGTTCTGAGTTCAAATTCTGCCATGGTTGACTTTGCCTTTCATCCTTTCAGGGTCAACAAATTAAGTACCAGTGAAACACTGGGATCAATGTAATCGACTAGATTATTATTATCATTATCATCTTTCAATCCTGTTTCCATTTCTTTCCGAGTGTCTTCCTGACACCTAGAGCAGAGAAACTCACTGTAAACATTGCTAGGCCATTGAAATGGACATACCAGATTGTTCATGTACAAAGTCATGTGATAGGGCAAAAGGAAAAAAATTAAAAATTAAAATAGTAAACAAAAAAAATGAAGGGGAAAAAGAGAGAGAAAATTCACAGCAACAATGCTCTTCTCAATATGTGTGACGTACCAGTTAAGGCAATCTTTTGCACTTCCTGCATGGATGGTAAGCCAGGAATCATTCTTAAATAATTTTCAGTTCCTTTTTTGATCATTCCAAGTGCTCCTACAATCACTGGTATTGTAACCATCTTGAGATGCCACATCTTTTTGATTTCAAATAGCAAATCTTTTTATTTTCTGAGCTTACCAAATTCTTTTGCTGAGATATTATTGTCATAGAGTATGCTCATGTCAATCAACAAACAGATTTTATTGTTTTGGTCTTTCACAACAATATCTGGTTTATTAGCTTTGATGGTCTGGTCTGTACATACTGACTGGGAAGTTCCAAAGAATAGTTACATTTTCTCCCTCAGTTACAGCCTCAGGGTGATGCTTGTACCATTTGTAGGCAGTTCTGATTTTATAATGCCTACACATTATCCAGTGTAGATATTGGCCAACTCTGTGATATCTTGATTTGTACTCTACAGGTACTAAGACCTTACATCCAGAGATTAAGTGGTCCACTGTTTCTATCCCATTGTTGCTGTATCAACACTTTGGGTCTACACCATTTTTCATCACATTGGCCTGATACCTCTGGGTAAATAAGGTCTGATCTTGAGCAGCCAAGATAAAGCCTTCACTCTTTGCATTTAGCCCTGAGCTCTGTAGCCACTGATGGGTGTGCTTCTGGTTTACATCAGCTTGTTTGCTATGGGCCACATATTTGCCATGAAGAGGTTTTTGTTCCCATCTGTCAGCCAATTGTTCAAATACATTTTGCTTTGCTATTGATTCAACCTTCTTTGCAACTACAGTTGCTGCACTTCCATCATGCTGTTCAACCTGGGTATTATGCATAAGCTCTCCTTCATAACAGAATGTAGCTTCTTACAACTTTCATGGTTTTCAATGAACTTTAGCATCCATTCGTTAAATATTTCAAGATATTTTGCCAATCCAATTGTGGTGGTTTTGTAGGAGATTTCAAATTGGATCAAGCCTCGAACTCCTTGAGCTCTGGGTAGGTAAAAACGACCTGTGTCTGCCTTTGGGTGGTGCATCATATTGAAAGACAGCAGCTTACGGATCTTCCTGTCAATCTTTCATATTTCACTCATATTTCAGTTCAACACATTGAAACTGTAAATGACAGCCAGAACTGCTAAGGAATTTATAGCTAACATCTTGTTACTTGCATTTAACCCAGATTTTAGGACTGCCCGAACTCTCCTGTAACACACCTTCCTGATCTTCTCTTTCATACTTGCATGCTGAGTGCCAGAGCCCTCATTTATTCTAAGGTCTTTGTAAGTTTGTTACTGCTCGAGTTCTTTTATGACTGTGTCAACATCCAGCTCCACTGAATGTGAGGTGTTCAGTTTCCCTTTCTAGAAAGTGGCCTTGGCATTTTTATCAAGACCAAATTTCATCACAATGTCATCACTGAATGCTTTCACAGTACATAGTAGTCCCTCAAGCTCATTATGATCTTTGTCATAGAGCTTTAAGTCATCCATATAAAAGAGATGCCTCATTTTTTGTCACCAATTTTATATCCATACCCTGTTCTGTTAAGTTAACTTGTAAGGGGTATTAGGACTATGCAGAGAATTAAAGGTGAAAGTGAGTCACCTTGGAAAATGCTGCAGTTGATATTTATATTTTTTGTGGTCAGTACTCCATTAGAGTGGTATTATTATTATTGTTGTTGTTGTTGGTGTATATATACACATATATATAATAATATAATATATGCATATATATGTATATGTACATGTGCCAAACAGCAGGACTGAACCCGGAACCATGTGGTTAGGAAGCAAGCTCCTTACCACACAGCCACCAAATTTGGTCTTCCACAAAATATTCTTGTAAAATAAGGTATATTTTTTTGCAAGAGTGTGTCTTAAACCCTGGCAAATATGGTAATTGGGGGACGAGACAGGAAAATAGTCAATTATCACTCCTATTAAGGACAGATTAATCTCTCACCTGTTTATTGTTGCTGAAAGCAGGTGAGGCATTAAACACGAACACCTGTGAGATTATTGTTGTTGTTGCTTA
Organism: Octopus sinensis; assembly: GCF_006345805.1. Lineage (NCBI taxonomy): Eukaryota > Metazoa > Mollusca > Cephalopoda > Octopoda > Octopodidae > Octopus > Octopus sinensis. Next base: position 11,227,459 of record NC_043003.1, read on the forward strand.
ACTCTGAGTCAGTTCCGAATGTGCAGACCCATGACCAAAAGCATCTCAACCATGACCTCATCTAATTTTCAAGGTGTGACTGGGTGGTAAGTTGTTTGCTTTCTAATGACATGATTTCGGGTTCAATTCCACAGCATGTCACCTTGGGCAAGTTTCTTGTAGCTGTAGCTGTAGGCTGACTACAACCTTGCAAATGGATATAGTTTGATACAGAAAGATGCTTATCATGCACACACACACACACACATGCACGCACATGCACGCATGCACACACACACATGCACGTACACACACATACGCACACACACTAATTGTGAGTTAATAAGGCTACCAATGGTTTCATGTAGGAGAAATTTCTCAACAATTATCTAACCTGCCACATAGGCTTGATATGTGTGTGCATATATATATATATATATATATATATACATATATATATTTGTGTGTATGTGTGTGTGTGTATGCATGCGTGTGTTATGCTCTCCTTGCCTTGGCATCACATGACAGTTGTAAACTGTAAAATTGGATAATATATCGGCATTATAAAATCAAAACTGCTGACAAATGGTACAAGCACCACCCTGAGGCTGTAACTGAAGGAGAAAATATAACTATTCTTTGGGACTTCACAGTAAGTACAGATCAGACCATCAAAGCAAATAAAGCAGACATTGTTGTGAAAGACCAAAACAATAAAGTCTGTTTATTAATTGACATGAGCATTCTCTGTGACCATAATATTTTGGCAAAAGAATTTGGTAAGCTCAGAAAATATAAAGATTTGCTAATCTGGCCATAGAAAAAAAAACCTGCCCCAGCAAATTTCGGCCAACCCATACAAACATAGGAAACTAGACATTAAAACTATGATGATAATGGCAATGATAAGACAAGGTTTGAGTGAGATCTGCTTGTTGTTTCTAGCAGATCAGACAACCACTTAGAGGATCATTTAGGAAGACAGAGGTCACTCTTTATGATGCACTCTTGCTCGGCTTTCTTAATTTGCATTTAACCAGTTCCTAATCAATCTGTTGAATGGAGTCTACAGAATTGATATATCGACATTTTAGGTTGGATTACAGAAGAGAAGAGACGAGAATTTATTAATTGTTGTGTGTGGTTGCATGAGACATACATTGAAATTTGTCTTGATAAAGCTCAAGAAATTAAATACTGTAGAGAAAATAGATAGCACACATAACGTTGATAAGCAATGAAACAACAGAATCTAGTGTTAAGAATTACAGAATTTCATATAGATTATCTCGGTGGTTATCTGGTCAATCATTCATTTAGGATTAGCTGGCCATCATAGTTCTGTGTTTTATTTTGTTCTGTTTTCTTTTTTTTTTTTCGTTTTTTCTTTGTTTCTTTTCTTTTTAGTTACATTGTAGGCGTTGTCATGGCTGCATGGTTTAGAATCTTGCTTTCCAACAGTGAGGTCTTGGGTTCAGTCCCACTGTGTGTGACATCATGGGCAAGTATCTTCTATCTTCTACAATAAGCCCCAGGTCAAGGAATGGCCTTGTCAGTGAAGTTAGTTGACCGAAAATCTGAGAGGGAAATATATATATTTGAGGGAGCATCTCAAATATATACTTTTTTTTTTATTCTTATATTTTTTAACTTGTTTCAGTCATTTGACTGCGGCCATGCTGGAGCATTGCCTTTAGTTGAACAAATTGACCCAAGGACTGATTCTTTTGTAAGCCTAGTTCTTATTGTATCAGTCTCTTTTGCCAAACCACTAAGTTACGGGGACATTAAGCATTTAAGACTCCAGGAGCTCTAACAAAATCTGTAATGAGGAGATTATAATAATAATAATGATAATAATAATAATAATTGATACAAGTGCGAAGGTAGAACACCAACAAAAATCAGCATCACTTGAAACTGCAAGACTTCTCTGCATGATTCTTGAAGCATGACTCATGAACAAGTGTCACCTTAGTCTGTTGGCTGTGGACAGCTGATGCTTTTCATCATACCCAGCAAAATAAATGGTGAGTTTTCATATAACAATAATACTAATGATGGTGATCATGACAATAATAACAATAATAATATTAATAATAATAATAATAATAATAATAAATATAACTTTTTTCTTTTATTGGTCACAAGGGCTCACATACAATACATTAAAAGACATGCAACAACATAAAAGACAAAAACAGGATGATACAATGGGTCTTCGCATGTACAAATATAAAAAACAGTTAAAAATTAAACAAATTAAACTCCCCATAGGGGAGGCACTTTAAGTTCCTCGTGGAAAAAGCCACAGGTTCCTGAACAACAGCACCATCACCACCATCACCATCACTTGTAACAAACAGCAGCATCTATAAAATTTTACTTATCTGGCATTAGTCAACCCCTAGCCTGTTTAAAGGGACTTGCCCAAGGGACTATGCAGTGAGATTGAACCCAAAGCCATATGTTTGCAAAGCCAAACTTCTTAACCTCACAGCCACGCTCACACCAAACACACACACACACACACACACAAGCACACAAAGAAATACATCTATAAATGTTTTCAAGTTTATGAAAAGAAAACAGAAAAGAAAAACCAAAAAAAATCAATCAATAACTAGATAAGAAATAAATAGAATGTTAAAATGTGTAAATAAAGTGAGAAATTATAATAATATTCCTGTTTGATTTCCAGATTATAAGTTTTTATGGCAAAAATAAAAATAAAACTTAAAGTCTTGACAGATATGCTTAATGGGGTCAGTTTTAAAAGTGTCTGTCTTGTCTAAGTTATCTGAACAAAAGAAGTTACCAAGAAGCACAGAGAATGAGGTCTGTGCATAGAGTACAAATATATATATGTTATTGGGTACCTGTACCATCCCTTTTGTTTGTTGTTTGGGTAGCATTGTATACAGGTGTCTTTGTTGTAGCTGTTGTCGTTGTTGGTGGTGTTGTTGTTGCCATGACCAATACTGTCTCTGGTAAGCACAACCACTGCCTTTTCCACCAGCAGGAACAGAACCACAACAACCATCACCACCACCACAACCACTTCAACCATCACCACCACTATCACAACCACCGCCACCACTATCACAGCCACCATAACCTCAACCATCACTGCCACTACTGCAACCACCACCGCCACCACAACTACCACTATTACAACCATCACCACCACCACAACCACTTCAACCATCACCACCACTATCACAACCACCGCCACCACTATCACAGCCACCATAACCTCAACCATCACTGCCACTACTGCAACCACCACCGCCACCACAACTACCACTATTATAACCATCACCACCACTGTTACAACCACCGGCACCACCATAACCACCACCACTTCAACCATAACTACAACAATCACAACCACCACTGCTTTAATCATCACAACCACCATAACCACCACTACCTCAATCATCACTGCCACCACCATAACCACCACTACTTCAATCATCACTGCCACTACCATAACCACCACTACCACTACAACCACTGCCATTACCACAACCACCACCTCCACAGCTGCCACAATCAACACTGCTACCACTATAACCAGTACTATCACCACCACCACTACTACCAGAACCACCACAGTCATCTTCTCCACCGCCACCACCACCACTATCATTGTCAGTGTGGTTGTTATTGTTGTCAGTACTATAGCATCAACAGCAGCAACAACAATGATATCTATGGTGCCCCTTTATAATGGTAGTTAATACAAGGGAAACAATTATCCTCTCATGAAATAAGGCTGGATTAGAAATTTGTATCTGAAATTAAGAAATATGAGGAAAAAGATACATCGGTTACATGTTTAATTTGTTTTTTATTTTCTTTTATCTATCATGAAGTTTTTATAGTTTCTAATTGTTGGTAATCGTATATAGCATATTTCATTCTTTTTAGAAATCTTCAGCATGGTTTTACCTGGAACTCATAATAGTCCTTTCGCCTACAGGCGCAAGACACCATTCAGTAATTGGTGTGCATTCAAAGCAATGATTAGTAAATTTACGAAACCGGTATGCTTTTAAATCTTTTTTAACAATTCACAATAATGACTTTTATTACTTTTATTCCTACTTCAGTTCATCTAATTGTATATATATCTGTCGTTACTTTACTTTTTTTTCTTTCTTTATACATACATACATACATACATACATACATGTGTGTGTGTATTTCCAATGTGCATTTTCGCTTATTTTTTTTCTTACTTTCCCCTTACATTTCCACGTGTAGTTTCTATTTTCTTTTTGTAACATAAGTACCGAAAATTGTTCATTGTTTGAAAAATATTGTTCAAGTTTAATCAAATTTAATTTGTACTCAATGCATGAAATGAAGTGTCTTTGCTGGGCCCAGGGCTTAATGAAGAGACCTCCATAGGAGCTAGTTTAAAAGCCACCCAATAGGGCAGCTTTTAAGCTAGTCCATATATGTGTGTGTTTTGTGTTTGTTTGCATCCTACTGCCTCATGAAAACCAGTGTTGGTGTGTTTACATCCCCATAGCTTGGTCGTCCAGCAAAAGAGAACGTCAGAATGAATATCAGGCTTAAAAAGAAATATAATTAATTATCGGGGTCAGTTCATTCAAATACAATTTTCCAAAGCAGTACTCCAGCATGGCCAGTGTCCAATGACTGAAACAAGTAAAAGATAAAAGATATATATATATATGTATATATATACACTGATATATTCAGGTATGCAGTATACATACTCATATGTATAGTTATTCACATCTGAGCTGAGCTTTTGTTCTCATCGTGGCTGCTTGTTCATTCATTTTCGGGAGACAACAATGACTTCTAAATCCACAGAAAATGAGGGCGGAAAATGTGTAACAAATCTTACAAGGGAGAACAAGGGACGGAAAGAGAAACTGCTGAGGGGTAGAGTTATGTGTGTGTGTGGTGTATATATGTGTGTGTGTGTACGCATGTATATATTATATATATATATGTATATATATATATATATATATATATATATATTATATATATATATATGTGTGTGTGTGTGTGTATGTATATATATATATGTATGTGTAATATATATGTATGTGTATATATATATGTATGTGTATATATATATGTATGTGTATGTATATATATATGTATGTGTGTATATATATATGTATGTATATGTATGTATGTGTATGTATATATATGTATGTATATGTATGTATGTGTATATATATGTATGTATGTATCATGTATACATATATGTATGTGTGTGTTTGTGTGCATGTATATATTATATATATACATACATGTATGTATATTATATATAAGTATATATGATATTTACGTATGTGTGTGTGTGCATATTATATAAACTTATATATGAATGTATGTATATATATGTATATATATTATATTATATATATATATATATATATATATATATATATATATATATATACATACATACACCGTAGATGGTGGGGTTAGGGCAAGGTGGATAAGCAGAGCATGGCAGCAAAGGAGCTGAAGTAGAAAGAAATTGTTGAGCTCTGGTTTGAATTAATTAATTTCCGTCACACTCCACTGCTTGCCCCAGAAATGTGGCTCTTTTGTGGAGCAACAATGTCTTGTAAAGCTATACAAATTATCTACAAATTGACACACCTTCTCTCCCTCTAGTACACACCCATCAACGCACACACACACACACAGAGGGGAACACTTGTACACATACTCATATACACAGAAACAATTACACATTTAGCTGACACACTCACTAAAACGCCCTCACCTATATACAAACTCCCACACAGTATATCAGTGATCTTTGTCAAGTATTCAATAATGGGTTATGATGAATTGGGCTGGCAGTTATGGTGGTGGGGGATGATGGCTGTGGTTGTGGTGGTGTTGGTGCTGTTGGTGGCAGTGGTGGTTGTGATGGTGGTGGTGGTGGTGGTAGAGTGGTGGTGCTGGTGGTGGTAGTGGTGGTGGAGTAGTGACTCTGGTAGGAGTGTAGGTAGTTGTGGTAGTGGTGGGGGTGGGGGGTAGTGACTCTGGTGGCAGTGTAGGTGGTAGGAGTGGTTGTGTAATATTAGGGTTATGGTGGAAGTGGTGGTGGTGGTAGTGATGGTGTTGGGGAATGGTAGCATAGATTATGGTGGTAGTGACAGTTTGGGAGGTGATGGTGGTGGTTGTGATAGTGTTGAAAACAGCAGTAGCAGTGGCAACAGTAGTGGTGGTGGTGGTGACGGCGGTGATGGTGGTGATAGTAATGGCAATGATTAATAGGAAAGTGATGGCCATGATAAAAATAGTCACCTTGATGATGATGATGGTTAATGTTGGGGTAAAGCATAGCAAATTTTTTGTGGTCATCGGTGAGAGAGGTAATCATGGTGGTTGTGCAGCCCTGGTAATGATAGCAGTGATGGAGGATTTCTTGGCAATAGTGTGGACCCAGTGATGAAGACCATGGTCTTGTTTTAATAAAGAGTATGTTATTCCCCTATGGTCCACAACTGGAGACACATTACAAAGATGAATTATACATAAGTGGGGATTTTACATCGAGCATGTAAAGAAACCCCAGTACTCAACTGGTACTTTGTTTTTTTGACCCCAAAAGGATGAAAGACAAAGTTGACTTCAGGGGTATTTGAACTCAATATAAAGCTGGAAGGCTTTGTTTCCAACACTCTAATGATGTTGTTAACCTGCTGTATTTTTCTAGCATGCCACTTCTAATAAGAATTGGTAATAATTATAATGATGATAATTAACAATAACCTCATTACCCTAATCATCATCAGCATTATCATCATCAGCATTATCATCATCATCACCATTTGAAATGTCCATTTTTTCAAGCTCATATGGGTCGGATGGAATTTGTCAAGGATTTTCCGACTGCTGGATGCCTTTCCTGTTGCCAGGGCTCACCTGTTTCCAAATGGGGTAATATTTCCCCTGGCCGGACATGTTCTTGCAGAATTCTGGAAATGAATGACACTGCATGTATGACAGTAACAATCATTTGTAAGTGTCACACGATATGGCTGGGAGACAGTAACAAACTGACAACATACACATACACACAAATACATGCATGCATATACACACACACATATATATATTTGAATGGGGCTTCTTTCAGTTTCCGTCTACCAAATCCCCTCACAAGGCTTTGGTTGGCCTGAGGCTATAATAAAAGATGTTTGCGCAAGGTGCCACATGGTGGGACTGAACCCAGAACCATATGCTTGGGAAATAAGCTTCTTACCACACAACCATACCTGCACCTATACATAGATATATATATCAGGGACGTGCCGCCTGGGTAGGCTAGGTAGGCAATGCCTACCCTGAATAAGATAGATCGATGGTAACATTTTCCTTTTATGGCAAAATATGCACCTAATTCAATAAAATTATGAAGGCTACTCAGATTACTCTGCATAGGCATAATTCACCCCTGCTTTTCAATCTCAGTATTTAAGCTATGCATAGAACTGCTGTGGTACACATGCTGCGTACACTCCTACAACAACATTTTCTTTACTTGCTATAAAGGCAGAAGTAAATCTGCCTCCAACTCAGTTGTGCGCCTGTGTTTCGCTTATGTTTTTGTGTTTTTCTACATAAATGTCACCAACTACCTACCCTGAGCAATTACTGACGGCACATGCCTGATATATATATATATATATATACTAGCAGTAATACCCGTCGTTCATCGGATAATTACTTTTACTCTTCCTCAGGAGTCACATTGAAAGTATTATTATATATATAATAGATTTCTCAATGGGGATTTCAGGGGAGAGTTTCAGGGAGTCGCTGGCGATATATCGTGATGATCAAAAATCCGGCCAGCTAAAATTTGGTTAAAGTGATTCAAACTGCAGACTCAATGCAAAATGGTCACATTTAATTCAAAGCATTAAAAATGCTATGAAAACAATTGGTATGTGTTCACAAAGTCCAAACGATTAATACAAAAAAGCCCTCCAGGCTACATCCCGAAAATTCATTTCTTTGCTGAATTTCTACAATGTTTACGGCGATTCGTTTTTATATCTTGATTTTTTATTTTTCATGCAATTTACGCATGTTTGCACGCGTGGTGAACACAGTTCATGTCAAACAGCTGACTGAGTAAAGTTCACTATTCAATGCATGGGATAAGGCCTAAACAAACACATTATCGATTTTTGCACTTGCGAGATGAATTTCGGAACAGAAATAGCGCAGTTCAATTTTCATTCGCCTAAACTTTAAGTGACCCATTTTTGGTGGTTCTACGATTTGTTGGCTAGGAGGAGATGTGCCGGGAAGTTAAACACACAGACACATACACAGATACACACATAGACACACAAGTTGAGTTTTATATATATACATATATATATATTCTTTTCTGGAATATTGGCTCTTGAAGCATATCCCATAAAGCTATAGATAACAGCAAATGAATGTTGGACTCCAAAACCCTTGTGGGTAGAAAAATTGAAGGCTGTCCATGCAACATCTCTGGCTGTCCTAGGACTATAACAGAAGACATTTGCCCAAAATGTCATACAGTGGCTCTGAACCCAAAGGCAAACTTCTTACTGCACATACACACCTGTATCTGACACTGGTGATTAAAGACAGAAAGCTATGATTGTGATGACATCATTGTTCTTGAAACAAGGAAATACAATGTTATCTTTAAGGCCAATTCATTGTTCCTTATTTTATTGTTTCTCTTGTAATCTTTCTTCTTCTCCCTTGTGATAAGAACTCAACAAATGGGACAGTTGCCTGCTTTTCAAACATATGGTGTTGTTTGTTAAAAGTGCTTGATTTTGCTGTTGCTATTGTTGTCATTGTTGTTGTTAAGCAACAAGATGGGTAAGGGTGATGGTCTGGGGTTTAGGGGCGGGGACCCCAGACCTTGGAAAAAGAAAAAACTTTGGTTGTCTTGTTGTAGTCGAGGGCTCTTCGTTGAGGGCCTACACCACTGGGAAGTGGCCCTCGAAGTCACTGGAAATGGAGATCTCCAGGTCCAAATTCTTGAACGGCTGCTGTTGCTATTGTTGCCACTGTAGTTGTTGTTGTTGCTGCTGCTGTTGCCTCTGGCTGCTGTTGCCACAGTAGTTGCTGTTATTTAGCCCCAGGTCAAATCTGATGAAGCACATCTATGATCACTAAATTCCCAACGATGATGGTCTTATCCTGTGAACGTGCATGGCTTAGTGGTTAAGGGTATTCAGCTCACGATCATAAGGTCGTGAGTTCAATTCTCTGCAACGTGTTTTGTCCTTGAGCAAGACACTTTATTTCATGTTGCTCCAGTCCACTCAGCTAACAAAAATAAGTAGTACCTGTATTTCAAAGGGCCAGCTGTGTTACATTCTGTGTCATGCCGAATCTCCCTGAGAACTACATTAAGGGTATGCATGTGTCTGTGGAGTGCTCAGCCACTTACATATTAATTTCATAAGTGGGCTGTTCTGTTGATCGGATCAACTGGAACCCTCATTGCTGTAACCAACGGATTGCCAGGTTTCATCTTTGCGTATCTCTTAAGACTATATCAATTCAGTGTCTTTATTTTTATCGTGTGTGTGTGCATGTCAGATGACAGGGTATGATTTGTAGAAGGTTTGGCCCCTATTTTTTCACTGATTGAAACAGCATGCTGTACCTACTTCTATTCCTGTCATTGTTATTGTTGCTTGTTGTTATGTCTGCTAACAAAAACAAAGCAGAATTCAGTATATCTCTCACATATTTCAGTATATATATACACACACACACACACACACACACACATGTGCACGTGCATGTGCATGCACGTGCACACCCACATGCGCAGTTGCTTGTCTATGATTCCCAGGCTTGTTTTGTATTAAGCAGAAACCAGTCTACCCTCAAAAGCCACCATGTTACTTGAATCTTGTTACATTTTCTGCGTCTTTGGTTGACATTAGGAAGGGCATCCATCAGTAGACACTGGAGTAGGATCCTGTCAGACTGCCTAGATAGACCATGCCAGTTTGGAACATGGACGTCAAAAGTTGATGATGACAACGATGATAACGATGATGATAGTAGTGATGACAATAATGATGATGTCGACGATGATGATGACAACAATGATGATGATGAAGGAAGTGATGACAATGATGATGATGATGATAGAAGTGATGACAATGATGATGATGATGTTGATAATGATGATGTCAATGATGATGACGACGATGATGATGACGATGTTAATGACATGGATGATGATGTCAATGATGGTGATAGAAGTGATGATGATGATTTTAATGACGATGATGATGACATCAATGAGGATGCCAATGATGATGATGACGATGATGATGATAGAAGGGGATGGCAATGACAATGATGATGATGACAATGATCATGATACAAGTGATGACAATGAGGATGCCGATCATGATGATGATGAAATTGATGGCGACAATGATGATGACGACAATGTCAATAACGATGACAACGATGACATTTTTCCATGTCAACTGTTTCAATTATTTCCTTTACCTTTTTGTGATCTTGTCCGCTCCTGTCCTTTCCATTCGGCATCCGAAGTAGACACGAGCATCTCTAGACCGTGGCTAGTCTTGTAACTGCGTACATGCGTTTGTTTACATTTGTCTTAACACCGATGCCAAACTTAATAAGTAAACTCGACAAGTTTGAAGAAACCCTTTACTCCCACCCTTGTACTCCATGCCAAAAGCACCTTATACAATCATTCCAGCAGTGTGTAATATTTACATCTGCACTCTCTCCCCCATCTCCCCCTCTCTCTCTCCCCTCTTCCCCCTTTCTCTCCCCCCTCTCTACCTACCTGTGCTGTCTGTATGGCTCTCAACTCACAACATATTGATTAAATGCAACATTTTCACCAATTTAACACATTCTCCTTCCTTCAACGAGCTAGTTTGATTAAATTGCAATTTTCGCTGCAGCTATGCATCTTCTTCATTGATATATCTTGATTAAATGCATATTTTTAACACATATGTGCACTTGTCCTTATTCCTCTATGCTAGTATGCTTATTAAATGCATCTATTCAGCTCGTCTAATATATTTTTGTTATGGTTGTTATTGTTGTTGTTGTTGTTTATCAGATGGAATGTGTGTTGACTTCACCCAGTTCCGCTCTCCAATATTTCCGAATATATGTGTCTTTTATTTATATAAACATTGTCTGCTGTATCAATGTACTCTTCATATTCTTCTGCTATTTTCAAAATAAACATGTTGCTTATGTAACACAAACTAAACTACTTACATTGCTACATGAATACATACATATATGTACATATGTATACATGTGTGTTTATACTATATATATATATGTGAATCTGTATATATATATATATATATATATATATATATATATATATATATATCATCATCATTGTTTAATGTCCACTTTCCATGCTAGCATGGGTTGGACGAATGACTGAGAGCTGGCGAACCAGATTGCTGCACCAGGCTCCAATCTTGATCTGGCAGAGTTTCTACAGTTTGATGCCCTTCCTAATGCCAACCACTCCAAGAGTGTAGTGGGTGCTTTTACGTGCCACTGGCACGGAGCTAGTCAGGCGGCACTGGCTACAACCTCACTCAAATCTTTTACACATGCCGCCGGCACAGGTGCCAGTAAGGCGATGCTGGTAACGATCACGCTCGAAAGGTGTCTTTTACGTGCCACCGGCACGGAGGCCAGATAGCTGCTCTGGCAACAATCACTCTCGGATGGTGCTCTTATATATATGTATGTATGTATTCTTTTGTTCTTTTATTTGTTTCAGCCATGCTGGAGCACCGCCTTCAGTCAAACAAGTCAGCCCCAAGACTGATTCTTTGTAAGCCTAGTACTTATTGTAACAGCCTCTTTTGCCGAACCACTAAGTTACAGGGACATAAACACACCAACGTCAGTTGTCAGGTGATGGGGGGGGGGCAAAACACAGATACAGTGAGAGGGAGAGAAGAGGGAGATAAGCAAGGGAGAGTGGGAGAGAATGAAGGAAACATTAAAATGGCTGGTGTCAAATAAGCCAGCATCGAATCATTGATGCCAAACAGGCAGCATCAAAATGGCTGTGCCAAACCATTTCAGACCCAAGGAATAGAACCCATGGTCTCTTGATCATAAGCCGAACACTCTGACTGCCAGACTAGATACTTTCACAGACATTTCTTTAAAAAAAGACAGGCTCTCCATCGGTTGTGATTACGAGGGTTCCAGTGGAAACAGCCAGATTGTGAAATCAACATGCGAGCGGTCGAACAGTCTACAGACATGTATACCTATTTCTTTACTACCCACAAGGGACTAAACACAGAGGGGACAAACAAGGAGAGACAAACGGATTAAGTCGATTACATCGACCCTAATGTGTAACTGGTACTTAATTTATCGACCCTGAAAGGATGAAAGGCAAAGTCGACCTTGGTGGAATTTGAACTCAGAACGTACCGGCAGACGAAATACCTATTTCTTTACTACTCACAAGGGGCTAAACACAGAGGGGACAAACAAGGACAGACAAACGGATTAAGTTGATTACATCGACCCCAGTGCGTAACTGGTACTTAATTTATCAACCCCGAAAGGATGAAAGGCAAAGTCGACCTCGGCAGAATTTGAACTCAGAAATAACGGCAGACGAAATACTGCTAAGCATTTCGCCCAGCGTGCTAACGTTTCTGCCAGCTCGCCGCCTTGTATACCCAGACATGTATACCCTTAATGTAGCTCTCAGCAAGATTCAGCATGACACAGAATGTAACGAAGCTGGCCCCATTGAATTACTGGTACTACTCATTTTTACCAACTGAATACACTGGAGAAACAGGAAATAAATAAAGTATCTTGCTCAAGGGTACAATGCGATGCCAGGAATTGAACTCAAGACCATTCAGTTATGAACTGAACACCTTTATGCAGGTGAGGCATGGATTGTCCATTGATGAATGCTGTAACTACTCCTTTAAAGAAGACAGCTGAAACGATATTTTTTTACCTGTCAGGTGTAGTTTTGTATTTTCAGAATTAGTTGTGGATCATTATCAGGTTCTAACTACTCATTAACAATGATGTCCATACCTCTATTTGCATGTCTACACACATGTATTTACATGCATGTATGCACACTCACAGATATTCACGTCCATATACGTATATATATATATATATATATACACACTAACACATACATATGTGTGAGTGTGTATATACATACATACATATATACACACACACATTTATATATATATATATATTACATACATATATATGTATATATACATATACACACACATATAGACATATACATATGCACGTACTCATATATACTTGCACACATACTTACGCTAAGATATACACTCACAAATACACACACACACACTTATACCCACACTCACACATACATATGCTCATATATACACACATACATATGCATGCACACACATATTCACATTCACATATACACATACCTACATACATACACTCACACACACATTCATACTCACACTTATGTATTTCCTGCATATATATATATATATATATATATATATATACTAGCAGTATCACCCGGCGTTGCTCGGGTTTGTAAGGGAAATAACTATATAAGCATTTTTAGAGAGTTAAAGCCAAAAAATAACAAAAAATGCATTAAAAATGGAAAAAAAATAATGGTATATTTTTTTTAAATCGTTGACTCATCGTAGACATTTTTAGAGAATTACTTCCCTTATATAATAGCGAAAAAATGCATTAAAATGGAAAAAGATGATGGTAATTTTTTTTTAAAATCGTACACTCATTGTAGATGCACGCTAATACCCAGAAGGGCTTGATATGAATCACAACTATAAGATACCTCGGTTTTGTTTAAACTGCACCGCAAAATGTGGGAGTAGTTAGGAATCTAAATCGTAGGAGACAGACACACAACTTCACTTTTATATATAAAGATATATATATATACATATACATGCATACATATATGATTTGATCTAGTTTCAGCTCATGAGCTGTGGCCATGCTGGGGCACTGCCATTTAATATGATGTCTATATGTATAACAATAATAATGGACTCTCCTGTCATTAGACGAAGTATGAGGATTTGACAATTTCCTACCAAGCAACCACACAGATGATTTGTTTATAGTGATCAAATGTTTGTGTAAACATAAGCTCACTCCCTCCATCAAATCGACATTACCTGTACAGGTGCAATAGGGTGCCACATGTCAGATGATGAAATGATCACAGAGCAACGTGAAATGAAGTGCTTTGCTCAAGAACGCAATGCAGTGCCCAGTCTGGGAATCGAACCCACGATCTCACAATCGTGAGTGCAACACCCTAACCACTAAACCATGGCTTTATATACTTTATATATACATATATATATATATATATATATATATATATATAGATATATATATATATATATATATATATATATTATATATATATATGTACATATATATATATATATTATATATATATGTAAAATATATATATATATATATATATAATATATATATATATATATATATATATATGTAAATATATATATATTATATATATATATATGTAAATATATATATACATATAGATATATATATATATATGTAATATATATATACAACATATATATATATATATATATATACATATATGTAAATATATATATACATACATACATATATAATTTATATATACATATATAGTAAATTATGTCATACACATACATATATATATATATATATATATATATATATATATATATAAACACATATATACACTATATATACATAGACTATATATATATATATATATATATATGCTATTGTCAATACAGACACCTTACATTTTATATGCAATATACCTATACAAACACCCTGCTTATATACACTCTAAAACAAATACAATTCCTAAACATACCACTCACAGCACCAGCACACTACTCATACACGCCTCTCTTTCTCTGTCACTTCCTTCTATATAAACTGAGATTAGTTTATATACACTTCTGCGTGTTTTTTTGTGCCAAACACTTTCTTTCTTTTTTTTTGTGCAAACTTTCTGGGGGTTTTGTTACACATTCTCTCAACATAAACTGCTGTTTTTATGGAGAGACACGCCTTGTAGAGTTAACAGCTTGCTAGCCGACTGGTCAGGGCATTGGCGAAAGTTGTTTGTTGTATAACCCTAGGTTACTTCTTTGGGTAGCCAAGAATCTCCTCTGTAGTAAGACAACTGTCTCTGTCCCTCTCTCTCTCTTTCTCTGAGTGACTCCCACCCTCCTTCTTCTTCCTTGTCCTACTGGGGTAGCCAAGTATCTCCTTAATAGTAAAACAACTATTTCTGTCCCTCTATTATACCTATTTCTTTACTGCCCACAAGGGACTAAACACAGAGAGGACAAACAAGGACAGACAAACGGATTAAGTCGATTATATCGACCCCAGTGTGTAACTGGTACTTATTTAATTGACCCCGAAAGGATGAAAGGCAAAGTCGACCTTGGCAGAATTTGAACTCAGAATGTAGCGACAGACGAAATACTGCTAAGCATTTCACCCAGTGCACTAATGATTCTGCCAGCTCATCCCTCTATTATACCCTAACCGAGGGGTCTCCAAGGTGATCAATATTGACTCCTGGGTGTCAATGGGACAATTCAAGGGGTCAATAAATGCACATCTACTTAATTATTATTATTTATTTATTTATTTTCTTGTGCATGCCTGGGGGGGGGGGTCGATGAGGGGTGTCAAGGATTCCATGAAGGGGTTGGTGGTCTAAAATGTTTGGGGTCCCCTGCTGTAACGTCTCACCTGGCACACAACCACTTTCCTCAGTTTAACACTCTCTCTCTCTCAGCTGAGAGGTCTTTGTCTTACAAGTTAGTTGGTGACTCCACCAGTGCTGGTGCCACATAACAGGCACCTGTGGCTGGTTCCACATTAAAAAACACCTGTGCTAGGAGAAACATATATGGAATATGATAGAATATACAAAAAATGTTGAAATTGAGGAAAAGATTTCCAAAATAAAATCTGCAATTAGGGTGAAATTACCGCCAAATGAGTTCAATGAAAACTCCAAAGCAGTCTTGCTTAATAGAACGAGAGGCAAGAAATTAAAACTATTTGGAGATAAAATAGCGGTAACGCCAATACAGGTTCAATTTGATGAATTGCTACCTGTGGTGGAATTCGAGAAACTGGCGCAATATCTAGCATGAAAAAGAAAAAAGAAAGTGAGTAAAAATTTAAAAAATTAATAGTGACTTTTTAAAAAACATGCAAAAAGAAAAAAAGAATTGTTTTTTAAACGTTATCCATAAATAGTTAAATGTGTAGCATATCTGATATCCTCCCTGTTTGAGAGACACAATAAGAATGATCTCGGTTGAGGTTACAACCATCTTTGGCTAGTTTGACCCTGTTGTGTCCACTGATCTGATTGGTTGGCATCTAGCACGGTCTGTCTCTCTACTTATTTCATGCCAGAGTGTAAAGCCAACTAATCATGGCTTTCGGATAAGATGCCCTTCTTTGAGCCAGTTTAACTCTTTAAATAAGCTTGCTTTCACTATTCTCTGTCTTTCGACTCCAGACCTGTCCACTGATCTGATTGGTTGTAATCTCAAACGAGATCATTCTTATTGTGTCTCTCAAACAGTGAGGATATCAGATACGCTACAAATGACACTGCCTGCGAGTGGGGAGCAGATAAGATATTTCTTCTTTCATTTTCTTCATTATAATTCATAAATTTCATTTGTTCCTTATATGTTGTATGTACCCCACTGTGCTGTGTTGTCTGTCCTTGTATTGTCCCCTCTTTATCGAGCTTCAGTGCTCAATAAAAGAAATCAGTTCCACATTAAAAAGTACCCAATACACTCTCTAAAGATGTTGATGTTAGAAAGAGCATCCAGTCATAGAAGCTTTGCCAAAGCGGATAAATGGAGCCTGGTGCAGCTCTCCAGCTGAGCAGCTCTCTGGCTGACCAGCTCTCTGACTCACCAGCTCTCCGGCTGACCAGCTCTCTAGCTGACAAGCTCTCTGACTCACCAGCTCTCCGGCTGACCAGCTCCTGATAAACCATGCAAGCCATACCAACATGGAAAATGGATGTTAAAAGATAATGATGATGATATGAAAAGTATCTGGTCAGGGATCTCATCACAGGCTGACGGGACCTGCTACTGGTGCCACGTAAACCAACAGTACCCATTCCATGGTCGAGTGATGGGCAACTTAACTGGCTTTTCCACTTGAGTAGTTTCCTACTCTTGTGAGGAGAGTGTCTGGACACCCAAGAGGACTAAAATCAACACCTATCCAGTTGGGGAAGGCAGTGGTAAACCACCTCAGTATTTCTGTCGAAAAATGCACTACAAAAAAGTCAGAATGAAGTCACATGTTAACCAGGAAGACTGCCATGGTTATATCATCAATGTGCTACAAAAAGCACATGATACATGATGATGATGATGATGATGGCATGAAAGTACTTCCAAGCTCAGTTCCTGTAACTTGAGTAGAGCTTTTTGTGCAACATGTGGTCAAGCATTGTCTTGCAAGAGAATTGGCCTCTCTCTATTGACCAATCTCTTGTTTAATTGTAAGTTCACCATTTCATCTAATTGGTTGATGTATACATCTGATGTAATTGACTTCCCAGGTCTCATGAAGCTGTAGTGGATAACACCAGTGCTGGACCACCAAACAGACACCATTTGCTTTTTTTGGTGAATATTCTCTTTTGGATTGTGTTTTGGCACTTCGTCTCTATCCAACCACTATGCAGAATGCTAGTTATTGTTGAAAAGAATCCATTTTTCATTACACGTAACAATATGATGCAAAAATGGTTTGCTTTTATGCCGTGGCAGCAAAGAACAGCAAGTTTCAAGACAATATGTCATTTGATGCTCATTCAGTTCATGTAGTACCCACATGTCCAGCTTCTTTACCTTGCCGATTTGTTTCAGATGGTCCAATGCAGTTGGAATCGAAACATCAAACATTGCTGCTAACTCACATGCAGTTTGAGATTATCTGCTGCCACTACAGTTTCCAGCTCATCATTATCCACTTTGGTCTCTCACGGGGCTGATTTTCAAGAGTAAAGTCACCAGACCGGAACTTCCCAAGCCATCGATGTACAGTGCACTCATTTGCCACATCTTCACCAAACACCTCACTGATGTTTCGAGCTGTCTGGGATGCATTGGTTCATAAACAACATGAATTCTTTATCTATTCCTGAGTTCACAAAAATTGATTTACAAGAGAAAACTCAAAATATAATCAGACACCATGAACTGCATTTCGAAAAGTGAGGATGTAACTCTTTCAATGTTGTAAAACAAAGAATTGTCAGGATAAAACATTAGAGTTAACGACTGTCAAACTTGGTGCATAAGAAAATCGGACACTTCATTCTTAATGATTTGATATTTTTTGAGATGAGAGAGAGCGATAGCTGTGTGTTGCTGGTACTTTATAAATATTGGATTACTGCTACTTTTACAGTTGTAAAATGTTGGATTATGGCTGTTCATAAATACCTGAAGCTACTGGTAGTGACTACTAAAGAAAGAATTAATCCTTTTGTTACCATATTTCTGTTGAACTAGATTGGTTTTCTTTCAAATAGTTTTGAATCTAATGAAGAATTTTGTGAAATGACACTCTAACCCTTAACCAGCCATATCCGGCCAAAATATTTAATCTGTTTTATTTTCAAACTGACCAGATCCAGGCCCTCACACCTACCCTACAATGTTATTCTACATTAAGTAATTACACCATCAAGATCTTGAAGATATGGGATAATGCATGATTAATTCAAATCAATGTGAATCAATAAGCATTATGTTTGATAGAATAATCTGAACACTAAAGGGTTAAATATGAAACTAGATTTTAGAACTTAAAATGACATGAAATTCTGATGGTAAGTTTCAATTTAGATCACTTTAACACCCTTGTGGCCATATTTTGGTGGAAATACATTGCTTTGTTTCATCTATTTTTGACAATAATGAAGAATGTGGTAAAATAACTTTGTCATTATTAACCCATTAACTGCCAAATCTTTTTATATTCTTTACCCTTGCCAGGTGTCTTAAGAGTTAAAATAATATATGATATTTAAATATTTTGAAAACTCTCAAATGGGAATTGCTGAAAAAAAAAAGCATATTTATTCTTTTCTGTTCAATTGCAATAATAAACATTTTAGTTTTTTTGAAACTCTAGTATCAACTGTGAATGTGTATGAAATAGCAATGAATGTTAGAGATGGAAAATGCAAGAAAATGAAAAAAAAAAAAAACGTTTTCAAAACAGTTAATACTTTTGTAGTTCAAAAATAGTGATTTATGACACAAAATGTTTTCTGGATTTCACCAGAGCTAATAATGACGAACTTTAACTACTATATATTGTTAAACACAACTACTGCAAATGCAACGTACACAAGCAATTCACTTTAAATTCAACAAACAACCAGCAGTGAGATTGTTTTTAGCAGATCCCTAAATGGGGCTCATGGCAGGCAATGGGTTAAGCTGGTTTTTAGAACTTATCATGAAAATTTGATGGAAGGTTTTAATTTCAATCACTTTAACCCTTTAGTGTTTGCATTATTCTGCCAAAATTAATGCTTTTTTTACCCACATTGTTTTGAACTAATCATGCATTATCTTGTAGCTATGAGATTTTGATGAGGTAGCTGTTAATTTTTAAAATGATATTGTAGGGTTGGTGTGAGAGGCCAGATATGGCCAGTTTGAACATAAAACAGGCAGAATACTTTTGGCCGGATCGCCTTACTGGCGCTTGTGCTGGTGGCATGTGAAAAAACATTCGAGCGAGGTCGTTGCCAGTGCCACTGGACTGCCCCCTGTATGGGTGGCACATAAAAAGCATCATTTGAGCATGACTGTTGCCAGTGCTGCTGGACTGCCTCCTGTACGGGTGGCACATAAAAAGCATCATTTGAGCACGACTGTTGCCAGTGCTGCTGGACTGCCTCCTGTACGGGTGGCACATAAAAAGCATCATTTGAGCACGACTGTTGCCAGTGCTGCTGGACTGCCTCCTGTACGGGTGGCACATAAAAAGCATCATTTGAGCACGACTGTTGCCAGTGCTGCTTGACTGCCTCCTGTACGGGTGGCACATAAAAAGCATCATTTGAGCATGACTGTTGCCAGTACTGCTTGACTGGCGCTCTTGCCGGTGGCACATAATAGGCACCCATACACTTTCGGAGTGGTTGGCATTAGGAAGGGCATCCAGCTGTAGAAACTTTGCCAGATCAGATTCGAATCTGGTGCAGCCATCTGGTTTGCCAGTCCTCAGTCAAATCGTCCAACCCATGCTAGCATAGAAAGCAGATGTTAAACGATGATGATGATGGCCAGTTTAAATGCTAAAGAGTTAAGTCTTTTGTTACCATATTTCTGTTTGAATACACTGTTTTGGTTTCAATAAATTTTTAAAATAATGAAGAATTTAGTCAGTTAACTTTTGTCATTATTAAGCTGGTTTCTAGGACTCAATTTTACATGAATTTTGATGTAAAGTTTTAATTATTCCCACTTTAAAACAAGGAATTTGTATCATAGAACTATGAGGTTGGTACCAAAATCGGTAAAGATCATACTACTGGTATAGAACTGTCCCAATTTTCTGCATATTTGTTTTACTTCAGATGCTGATGTGATGCAACTGGTTCCCATGCCTGTGGCATGTAAAAGCATCCACTACATTCTCGGAGTGGTTGGTGTTAGGAAGGGCATCCAACTGTAGAAATCATGCCAAATCAGACTGGAGTCTGGTGCAGTCCCTCAGCTTACCAGCCCTGGTCAAGCCATCCAACCCATACCAACATGGACAATGGATCTTAAATGATGATGATGATGATGATGATGGTGATGATGATGTATTATTTGATGTTCTACTTTAATGCTTGGATCAGCTGAGACAATAACATTTGCTTAGATCACTTATGTTTTAAGTAAGAACCAACTGCAATGGTATGTAGGCACCATGAAGATGGTTACAAAGAATTCTGCAGGAAAACGATTGTATTTTCTTATTTTAAAAGGGGCAAAAAAGAACATCATCTGAAATGAGAATGAACAAAAGTGAAATTTTTTAAAGTCGCAACCATAATAGATGTAACAACACAGAAAGGAACAGAGAGAGAGGCACGACAAATGGTACGAGGGGAGATTGAACCAATTTAGGCCTGTGAGTATAAATACATACGTGTGTGTGTGTGTGTATAAACACATATACACATACATATATATGTGTGTGTATGTATACATGTATATGATGTGTATATATATATGATATATAAATATATACACACATGTATACATGTGTATGTATGTGTATGTTTAAATATATATATATATATATACACACACACAAACACATGCAAGCATCATCATCATCATCATCATCATCATTTAACGTCCGCTTTCCATGCTAGCATGGGTTGGACGGTTCAACTGGGGTCTGGGGAGCCCGAAAGCTGCACCAGTCCAGTCAGATCTGGCAGTGTTTCTACAGCTGGATGCCCTTCCTAACGCCAACCACTCCGAGAGTGTAGTGGGTGATTTTATGTGCCACCGACACAGGTGCCAGACGAGGCTGACAAACGGCCATGCTCGGTATGCATATATATATAGATGCAAACATATACATACGTGTATGTGCATGTACGAATATGTGTGTGTGTTTGCATGAATATATATATATATATATATATATTATATACTTATAAATATGTATATGCATGTGTATATTCATATAGACACATGCACATGTGTGTGTAATTTTATATATATATATAAATAAATATGTATGTATAAATATGTATGTTTATATATATGTGTGTATATGATGATGATGATGATGATATACATACATATATATATATATAAATATATGCATAAATATATACATATATATAAATATATACATTTATATATATATATATAATATATATATATATATATATATATATATATATATATAAATATACGTAAATATATACATATATATATATATATATATATATATACACACACACATACAGCACACATGTGTGCATACCGTTATTGAGATGTGTGACTGCATGTGAACATCAGAGGAATTTGTAGACAGAGGAAGAGAAGAAGAGAACAACTGCTGCCACCGCCGCTGCCGCTACTGCTTCTGTAATTGGTAACTGGCATAAATTCCTTGTAAGCAAACCATTATTTCATTGAATGTGACATCATGTTCAGGTTCATATGACTCAAATTGCACCATATGCTAAGATGCATCTGGCAAAAGCATTCTCCCGTTTGTTGTTGCTTGTATTATTATTATTATTATTATTATTATTATTATTATTATTATTATTATTATTATTATTATTATCATTATTATTATTATTATTATTATTATTACTATAATTGTTGTGGTTGTTGTTGTACAGAAATGTACTGAAATGAATCTGATTCGTTATTGTGAATAGAAAATTAATAAACTTTCCATTCATTTTGTTTGTCCAGCTGCTTTTATCAGCTTTTTTCGTACACAGCGCTGTCACAATTAGGCTAAAATTCTACAAGT
The DNA here is from genome assembly GCF_006345805.1 of Octopus sinensis. NCBI lineage: Eukaryota > Metazoa > Mollusca > Cephalopoda > Octopoda > Octopodidae > Octopus > Octopus sinensis. The sequence continues at coordinate 11,250,142 of NC_043003.1, forward strand.
GGCAGACCGTATGTATGGTTTTTTTTCCCCTGATGTCAAGCCATTCAATGCAGCCTGCATTTTGCTTTTCTCCCCGTGCCTCACAAGGCCCGGCTGCATGGCAAGTATAGGCACAGGCGTGGTCATGTAGTAAGAAGCTTCCTTGGAACTATGTATGAGGTTTATCGCCCCATTGTGATTTTAAAAAAAAGAAAAAAAGAACAATGTTTTAGAGAAGCGAAAGTCGGCGGGCGCTTTTCGTCTTCTCCCATCCTTATCATCCTTGCATCATTATCATTCATCTCATTAATGTCTGTGTCCAGCCCGCAAGCTTCTCTCTGTGTGCTGCCCTTGTGGCAAATTTAATGAAATAAAGAAGCTTCCTTCCCGACCACATGTTTTCAGGTTCAGTCCCACTGCATGGCACCTTGAGCAAGTGTCTTTTTCTATAACCTCAGGTCAACAAAAGCCCTGTGAGCGGATTTGGTAGATGGAAACTGAAAGAAGCCCATTGTATGTATATGTGTGTGCGTGTGTATAGAGCATGTGTACATAAACAGCACCGTTCAAGCACTGGGCCTCAGAGAGGCAAAGTTGCTGAGTTCCTTTTGAGTGTTGGACCTCATGGAGGCAAAGTTGCTGAGTTCCTTTTGAGTGTTGGACCTCATGGAGGCAAAGTTGCTGAGTTCCTTTTGAGTGTTGGGCCTCGGAAACTGGACATTGTTGTGATGAATAAAAAAGAATGTGCATGGTAATCGACTTAGTATTCCCCAGTGACAACAGGATCAATGAGAAAAAACAAAAAATAAACAACTACGACGATTTAAAGTGGGAAATACGAAGGTTGTGGTCAATGAGGAGAGTAGAGGAGATCATCATCATCATCATCGTCGTTTAACGTCCGTTCTCCATGCTAGCATGGGTTGGACGGTTCGACCGGGGTTCTGGGAAGCCAGAAGGCTGCACCAGGCTCCAGTCTAATCTGGCAATGTTTCTACAGCTGGATGTCCTTTCTAACGCCAACCACTCCGTGAGTGTAGTGGGTGCTTTTTACGTGCCACCTGCACAGGTGCCAGGCGGGGCTGGCAACGGCCACGGTCAGATTGGTGTATTTTATGTGCCACCGGCACGGAAGCCAGTCGAGGCGGTGCTGGCATCGGCCACGAGTCGGATAGTGCTTTTTACATACCACCAGACCAGGGATCCTGGCTGGTTCAATTCGATTTCGATTTCGCTTGCCCCAACATGTCCTCACAAGCAAAGGGGGTTGGCATGGGTGCCTGTCGTACGGTCGCATTGGAGTATTTTATGTGCCACGGCCACGAGTCGGATAGTGCTTTTTACGTACCACCAGACCAGGGATCCTGGCTGGTTCAATTCGATTTCGATTTCGCTTGCCCCAACATGTCTTCACAAGCATGGGGGGTTGGCATGGGTGTCTGTCATCGGATGAGGTTCTATATCGACTTCGCTTGCCTCAACCGGTCTTTGTGTCCAAGGGAGGAAAGGCATTCATAAGTGGGCTGGGCTCACTTGTCCTGCCTGGTCTTCTCACGTACAGAATATTTCCAAAGGTCTCGGTCTCTGGTCATTTCCTCAGTGAGGCCTAAAGTTCGAAGGTCGTGCTTCACCACCTCGTCCCAGGTTTTCCTGGGTCTACCTCTTCCACGGGTTTCCTCAACTGCCAGGGATTGGCACTTTCTCACACACCTATCTTCATCCATCTCGCCACATGACCATACCAGCGCAATCGTCTCTCTTGCACACCAAAACTGATGCTTTTAGGTACAACATTTCTCTCAAGGTGCTAACGCTCTGTCGAGTATGTACACTGACATTACACATCCATCGGAGCATACTGGCTTCATTCCTCACGAGCTTACGCATGTCCTCAGCAGTCACGGCCCATGTTTCGCTGCCATGTAGCATGGCTGTTCGTACACACGCATCATACAGTCTGCCTTTTACTCTGAGCGAGAGGCCTTTAGTCACCAGCAGAGGTAAGAGCTCCCTAAACTTTGCCCAGGCTATTCTTATTCTAGCAGTTACACTTTCAGCGACCCACCCCCACTACTGATTGGTCACCTAGATAACGGAAGCTATCAACTACTTCTAGTTTTTCCCCCCTGGAAAGTGACGGAAGTTGTTTTCTGCAGATTTTCGGAGGTTAATGCTCCCGAGCATCTGCCACATACAAAACTATCTTCCCAGTTAGCCTACCTTTGACATTGCTGCACCTCTTATGTGTCCATAGCTTACACTGGGTACATCTTATAGAGTTTCTACCTACACCTTTTCTACAGATCGAGCAGGGCCATCTTCCTGAAGATATTTGTGGATTGTCTACCTTTCTACTTATTAGTACTTTGGTTTTAGCTAGGTTGACTCTAAGGCCCCTTGATTCTAAACCCTCCTTCCACACCTGGAACTTCTCCTCCAGTTCTGATAGTGACTCAGCAATAAGAGCAAGGTCGTCAGCGTAGAGGAGCTTACAGGGACAGCCTGTCTTGAATACTTCCGTAATTGCCTGGAGTACTATGATAAATAGGAGGGGGCTGAGTACTGAACCCTGGTGGACCCCAACCTCTACTTTGAATTCTTCTGTGTACATGTTGCCAACCCTAACCTTACTTACGGCATCTCTGTACATGGCTTGCACAGTCCTCACCAGCCATTCATCTATCCCTAGTTTCCTCATTGACCACCAGATAAGGATCGGGGGACCTATCAAAAGCTTTCTCCATGTCAACGAAAGCCAGGTACAGGGGCTTATCTTTGGCTAGGTATTTCTCCTGCAGCTGCCTTACCAGGAATATAGCATCAGTGGTACTTTTCCCTGGCACGAACCCAAACTGCATCTCATCTAAACTAACTCTCTCTCTAATTAGTTGGGCTAGACCTCTCCGTAACCTTCATTACTTGATCAACAGCTTGATACCTCTGTAATTATTTGTATCTAGGGCGTCACCTTTACCTTTGTAGCAATTGACTAGTATGCTGCTGCACCAGTCATTGGGTATGACTCCTTCGTGTATCACCTGGTTGACTATACGGGTGACTAGGTTATAGCCAACACTGCCAGATATTTGAGCATCTCTGCAGTAATTCCTGATGGGCCTGGGGCTTCCCTGTCTTCATGCTTCTAATTGCCTTAGCTACCACGGAACTATCAACTCGGATAGCTGGTCCCTCTGTAGGGTCAACATTCGGCAGACTCTCTTTATCCCATTCATTTTCCTCATCAGTACTTTTCATAGCTTCTCTCTTTGCATCCTCATTTAGCGCAAGTGAACCATCCTCCATGCGAACACATTTCTCTCCTACCACATCACGATTCTCTCTCACACACTGTCTTGCAACACGAAATACCTCAAGTCTTTCATTCTCACGGCGCAGGACATTGGCAAATTTTCTCTTATCTGCTTCCCCTCTGGCTAGATAGACCTGTCTCCTAGCTTCCCTTCTGGCAGTCTGATACCCTTCCCTGCTACCACCGTTCTTCCAGGCTTCCAAGCCTGTTTCTTTGTCTAATAGCCCTGTCAACAATATTGTTCCACCACCATGTTATTTTGGGTCTTAAGGGGACTTTGCACCAGCCACAGATCTGGTCAGCGGCTTTCAGCAGTTGTCCCTCAGAAACGTCCAGTTGTCTTCTACCCATGTGTAGCTATACCCCCTTCCACTTCGTCAAAGGCTTCAAGTAACATATCTCTAAATCTCTGTCCATTCGCAGGGGCTTTAAGCTTCAGACCCTTCTTCTCCATGTTGGTCGTCTTCTAGTCGCCCTCTTAGTCCTGATCCTAAAGTCACTAACTACCAGTCTATGTTGTGGGGTGCATTCTTCGCCTGGGAAGGTTTTGGCATTTATAAGCAGCCATCTTTCCCTTTTTCTGGCAAGGATGTAGTCGATTTGGCTAGTATGCCGGCCCGATCGGTAGGTGACCAGGTGGCTTGTTGTTTCCTGAAGTTAGTGTTGCAGACCATAAGACTATTCGCATCGCAGAACTCCAGCAGCCTGGTTCCCTCCTTGTTGCGGGAACCATAACCGTAGCCTCCATGTACGCCATGGAAGCCCCCAGCATGTCGTCCACATGCCCATTGAAATCACCAGCCACAAAGAGAAGGTCCCTGTCGTTCGTCGATGAGGTGGTCTGCAGTAGGGTGTCATAGAAACTGTCTTTCTGTCCATCAGGTAGCCCTGGCTGAGGGGCATAGGCCGATATAATGGTTGCTAATCTATTATGAAGCACTATTCTAATCTTAAGTATCTGTCACTTACTCTGATTACCTCAATTACTCTATCTATCCATTTCTCAGCGAAAGTATACCCACGCCACCGAACCCGTCAGTGTTCCCTGCCCAGAAAATCTTGTACCTGTGTTCCTTGCCTGTGAGGACCCTAGCAGATCCTCCTCTCCACCTTATTTCTTGCATACAACATACATCAACACGTCTCCGTTCAAGCATCTCGACTATCTCGCCAGACCTACCTTTCAATGTGCCAACGTTGAGGGTGCCCACCCTGAGGGTGTGGGAGGTGTGGGCCTCTGAGACCCTGGGATGAGGGACAGCAGTGTTTGTACCTGAAAAGAAAGCTTGCATTTGCCAGATATCATACTGAGACTCTAGACTACACCTGCATAAATTTCACAGTTTTTGCGCTATATGATCACAATAACCCTACATAGGGGTGCGGGGGGGGGTCAAGAAAGATAGAAAACAGAAACTTCCGGTTCTGGTGATGGGTGGGAGGGTGGGAGGGAGGGAGGGAGGGAGGGCGGGCGGTGTCACCTCGAAGGAACAACAGGTTTTAAGTTAATACGTAGGGAATTTTCTGCAACAGAAATTACTGAACATCTAGGAACTTCGGGGTTCGAGAGAACGTAATATAAATAAGAGAGAGAGAAAAAATTTCGTAGGAATTTAGGGTATCTTTGGGGAAAGGAATAATGACGAAGGAACAACAGGTTTTAAGTTAATACGTAGGGAATTTTCTGCAACAGAAATTACTGAACATCTAGGAACTTCGGGGTTCGAGAAGAACGTAATATAAATAAGAGAGAGAGAAAAAATTTCGTAGGGAATTTAGGGTATCTTTGGGGAAAGGATAACGACGAAGGAACAACAGGTTTTAAGTTAATACGTAGGGAATTTCTGCACAGAAATTACTGAACATCTAGGAACTTCGGGGTTCGAGAGAAGAACGTAATATAAATAAGAGAGAGAGAAAAAATTTCGTAGGGAATTTAGGGTATCTTTGGGGAAAGGAATAACGACGAAGGAACAACAGGTTTTAAGTTAATACGTAGGGAATTTTCTGCGACAGAAATTACTGAACATCTAGAAACTTCGGGGTTCGAGTAAAAACATAATATAAATAGGAGAGAGAGAGAATATTGTAGTGAATTCGGGGATGGAATAATAACAGGATGACACTGAAATAAAGGAGGAATTTAAAATGCATGACAGACAGGAAGCCATGCATACAAGATGGCGAAATAAATAATAGAGAAACAGGATTTAGAGTTACGAATCAACGCTTAAAAAAAATGAATATGAATGACAGGTTGTAAGTTAAATTCGCTTAGCTGGTCATTTTTCGAGTCAGTGTTTTGTCAGCAAGATGTAGAATCGAGAAGAGGGATACCAATAGTAATTGGTGCACTTGGAAGTATCAACACTCAACTACCAACATGGGTGGAAAAGATTGGTGGAAGTGTGAAGTTAGAACAACTACAAAGATCAGCATTGCTTGGAACTGCAAGAATCCTTCACAGGGTTTATGAAGCATGACCAATTAAACAAATGTCATCCTAGTCTGTTGGCTGTGGAAAGCTGATACTTTCCATCATACCTGGCAAAGTAAGTTGTGAGTTTTCATCACATAATAATAATAATAATAATAATAATAATCTTTTCTGCTGTAGGCAGAAGGCTTGGAGTTTTGGGGGAGAGAGCTAGTTGATTACACTGACCCCAGTGTTTCACTGGTACTTAATTTACTGACCCCTAAAAGATGACAGGCAAAGTTGACCTCAGTGGAATTTGAACTCAGAAGGTAAAGATGGGTGAAATGACACTAACCATTTCATCCAGTGTGCTAACGATTCTGCCAGCTTGCCATCTTAATAATAATAATTATTATTATTTCAAATTTTTGCCACAAGGGCAGCTTGGAGGAAGTGGAGATGAGTCGATTACATCGACCCCAGTGTTCAACTGGTTTTTATTTTTATTGATCCCGTAAGGATGAAAGGCAAAGTTGATCTTGGTAGAACTTAGAATGTAGCAATGGACAAAATGCTGCTAAGTATTTCATCCAGAGTGCTAACAATTTTGCCAGCTACAAATGTCTTGTTTCCATAAGTTCTGAATTAAAATCTTCCACCAAATCTTAGTCACAATTTATGTTCCGAACACTTGCTTAATGATAACTAAGTTATTTTACTAAATTCTTTGTTATATTTAAAGTAATTGAAAGAAACACACAGCATCTCAACAGAAATATGGTAACAAAAGGGTTAAAATATATAATAGAGAAACATTTCTTAACCCTTTAGATACCAACCTGGCTGAAATCGCCTCTGGCTCTGTAGTACAAATGTCTTGTTTTCATAAGTTTTCAATTAAAATCTTTCACCAAACCTTAGTCACAATTTAATGTTCCTAACACAAGCTTAATGATAACTAAGTCATTTTACTAAATTCTTTGTTATATTTAAAATTAATTGAAAGAAACACAAAGCATCTTAAAATAAATACTGTAATGACAGGGTTAATAACAATAATAATAATAGTGATAATAATAATAATAATAATAATAATAATAATAATAATAATAACAATAAAAATAATGATGATGATGATTATGATAAATAAATACATCATTTGACTAAATCCTTCAAGACAGTACTCCAGCATGGCCACAATACAATGACTGAAACAAGTAAAAGATAGAAGATATATATACATTCCTAAGTTGAGATTTAAGCCAAGATCTTAATTTCCAAGACAGGAGACCAAGACTCTGCTCACAATCCAAATATCGCAGTCCCTTCATGCTTTAATTTTTTTCTTTGTATTATTTGTATTTTTATTCTTTCATTCATTTACTTGTTTCAGTCATTAGACTATGGCCATGCTGGGGCATCGTCTTGAAGAGTTTTAGTCAAATTAATTCAGCCCGGTACTTACTTTTTAAGCTTGGTACTTATTTTATCGGTCTCTTTTGCAGAACTACTAAGTTACAGGTATATAACCACTCCAACACTGGTTGTTAAGTGGTGGTGGTGATAAACATATATATATATATATATATATATAAATAATGAGGGAGATAAATTAATATTAATTTTAATATCAATTTAAAACCAGTAGTCCAGCATACAAAAAATCTGAGAAGTCAGAGAAAATTCTAATATATGTGTATATTGGCAGGGCCAGACTGCTAGGTAGTCGGCCAAATGCTAGAAATAGATCATCAACGATCAAACTACAAAGGGAATTCTCTAGAGGAAAAATTCAGCGAACACCAGAACCAAATTTGGCAGGCAGGACAGATGAAAAATTTATATAAAAAACAGAATTAAATGCATACCTCGGTTTCGGCCTTTAACAAAAGAATTACTTACATAATTCAAATGTCCGTGGCTTCATCAGTGCATTCGTTCAGCGTAAATGCAGTCTGAAAAACTAACCCCAGCTTTCTGTGCTAAGACAGACACGTGCTTAGTTTTACTGATTACATTAGGGATAAAATTTCAAATGTCTTGGTTCCGGTGCGCTAAGAAATTCCTGAAGCGAAGGGCTGCAGTAAATAATTCACTGCAGTTAGTGCTTGCTACTAGAGAACGTATTTATTTCAATATTTAAATAATCATCATCATCATCATTTAACGTCCGCTTTCCATGCTAGCATGGGTTGGACGGTTCAACTGGGGTCTGGGGAGCCCGAAGGCTGCACCAGGCCAGTCAGATCTGGCAGTGTTTCTACAGATGGATGCCCTTCCTAACGCCAACCACTCCGAGAGTGTAGTGGGTGATTTTATGTGCCACCGACACAGGTACCAGACGAGGCTGGCGAACGGCCACGCTCGGATGGTGTTTTTTATGTGCCACCGACACAGGTGCCAGACGAGGCTGGCAGACGGCCATGCTCGGATGGTGTTTTTATGTGCCACTGACACAGGTGCCAGATGAGGCTGGCGAACGGCCACGATCAGATGGTGTTTGTTACGTGCCCACAGCACGGAGGCCAGTCGATGTGGTACTGGCTACGGCCACGTTCGGATAGTTTTCTTGTGTGCTACCGAAAACCATTCGAACGAGGGAGATAAATTAATATTAATTTTAATATCAATTTAAAACCAGTAGTCCAGCATACAAAAATATATATATATATACACATATACACACACACACACACACACATACATATCTATATACTATTAAAAGTCAGATTGAATCTTGCTTGCTTGCAATGTTACTCAGCTAAACTGGCACACAATGAGAAAATACTATGAATTAAGTTTACCCTGAAATATTAATACGAATGGAATGAAACAAGTTTCGCGTTAATCAGTAAAGTGGTTTTCAAAATATTAGAGGTTTTTGAGGTAGAAATACCCCAAACGGTTCAAAATGGGAAAATGTTCCAAAAATAATCTTCATCCTGAAAGGGAAGAAACTTTTATCGTTGTATTAGATACAATGAACATTATTTACATTTGATGGATATTTGTCCTCATCTTGTTTGTTGTTAACATAATGTTTCGGCTGATATACCCTCCAGCCTTCATCAGGTGTCTTGAGGAAATTTCAAAACTGGGTTCTCATTCCTAAGGTATTTTTCGATGTTGTTGTTGTTATTATTATTATTATCATCATCATTATTATTATTTACATTTGATGGATATTTGTCCTCATTTTGCTTGTTGTTAACACAACATTTCAGCTGATATATTCTCCAGCCTTCTTCAGGTGTCCTGGGGGAAATTTTGAAACTGGGTTCTCATTCCTAAAGTACTTTTCAATGTTATTATTATTATTATTCATAATAATAATAATAACATAGAAAAATACCTTAGGAATCATTCCTAAGGAACCCAGGTTAGAAATTTCCCCAAGACACCTGATGAAGGCTGGAGGGTATATCAGGTGAAACATTGTGTTAACAACAAGATAAGGACAAATATCCGTCAAATGTAAATAGTGTACATAATTCCTCATCTCTTAAATATAGACCTGTAGATACTGAGTTGACTACGAAAAATTATGATTATTTATTTTTACAGTAAATGTTTGTATTTTTGCTTTTGTTAAATACAATATTTTAATCATTTCGAAATATTTTAAAGTGAATGGGATTTCAGAAATATAAGTTGTTTGTACAGTAAGTATCTATATTTTAGCTTTCTTTAAACAGTCAGTATTTTAATGTTTTTTCAAGTGAATACCATTACAAAAATTTCTTTTGGCATATTTAAAAACTATTCTAAAGTGAAAATGACTTTAAAAATACAGTAAATATTTCGTAAAAGACCCATTAGTAACCTCAGTGTGAAATGGTTTTTTTCCATAGGTTTTTTTCAAGTGCATTCAACATATCCCATTGGCAAAAGATTTGGCTGTTATTTCTAGTAACAGCTACTTGCAATAAAGGACCTGAAATGCCTGTTACATTGCAGCAGGGCGTGCAAGAAATAGCAGCCAAATCTTTCCTTTTCTGGGGAAAGGAGCCATTTACGTGTGATTTCGATGTCACATTCATTGAAAGCATGCAAAATAATATGGAAGAGAACAAAAACCCACAAAACAAAACTCAGTTTCCTGGTGACCCAACAGGTCACGGGTAGTCTAGTATATATAATATATATATTTCCTTCTCTGAGTGTTTTATTAATACATTGCTTGTGCCATGTCCAAATGTTTGTATTTTCTTTTTCTCTGTGTTTTTTTTAATTATATATATATATATTGTGAAGGTGCATGGCTCAGTGGTTAGAGTGTCGAGCTTACGATCTTGAGGTTGTGAGCTCAAATCCCTGACCGAGCTGCGTGTTGTGTTCTTGAGCAAGACACTTTATTTCACGTTGCTCCAGTTCACTCAGCTGTAGAAATGAGTTGCGACATCACAGGTGCCAAGATATATCGACCGTTGCCTTTCCCTTGGATAACACTGATGGTGTGGAGAGGAGAGGCCAGTATGTATGGACAACTGCTGGTCTTCCATAAAACAACCCTGCCCGGAGGGTAACTTTCTAGGTGTAATCACATGGTCTGTGTTGTGACAGAAGGGGGTCTCAAAAAAACAATATATATATATAGGCATAGGAGTGGCTGTGTGGTAAGTAGATTGCTTACGAACCACATGGTTCTGGGTTCAGTCCCACTGCGTGACACCTTGGGCAAGTGTCTTCTGCTATAGCAGTGGATTTGGTAGACGGAAACTGAAAGAAGCCTGTTGTATATATGTGTATATATATATATATATGTGTGTGTGTGTGTGTGTGTGTGTTTGTGTGTCTGTGTTTGTCACCCCCAAAATCGCTTGACAACCGATGCTGGTGTGTTTATGTCCCCGTAACTTAGCGGTTCGGCAAAAGAAACTGATAGAATAAGTACTAGGCTTACAAAGAATAAGCCCTGGTGTCAATTTGCTCGACTAAAGACGGTGCTCCAGCATGGCCACAGTCAAATGACTGAAACAAGTAAAAGAGTAAAAGAAAATGTATGTATATATGTATGTATATGACTGGCTTCTCTCAGTTTCTATCACAAGGCTTTGGTCAGCCCCAGCAATAGTAGAAGACACTTGCCCAAGGTGCCATATAGTGAGACTGAACCCAGAACCATGTGGTTGGGAAGCAAACTTCTAACCACACAGATTTTTTATATTTATTTATCTAATATATGCATGTATTTATATATTTGTTACCTCTTAGGCAGGCTCAGAGAGCAAGACAGACAGACAGAGAAAAAGAAAAAACAAAGAAAGAGAGAGAGAGCAAGTGGGGGGAGAGAGAAAGAATTTGTAATTTTATTCCAGAAACTCCCAAATATTTCATCGTATTAGAATTACTAATTAAAAATTCCCGTTATTGTAGGACACCTGGTGATTGCAAGACCAGCTGTTTTCTAATACATTTTAAATGGATACGCTTCCACTTAAATAAAACAATTTAAAAGCTTTCCAAATTAAAATATTAACTCTAGAAAGCCCATGGATCCATCAATCCACTGATTCATCCATTTCTGCTGGTCACTATTCCTGTGAAGCTTATTGGAGCAGAATCTCAGGTCATCTCCTCCACAGGGTTCTATAAGAAGCAAACATCATGAGACTTTCTGGCTAGATTCCCATGCATCTCTAATTGCAAAGATGGATATTATGCAGCCATCTCTTTCTTATTCTAACCCTAGGTCATCTGCTAGCTCAGTTTGAAGAATTCGTCTTGCAATTCTTTCCTATGGCATTCTTACAGATATCCTGTGCTGGTGGCATGTAAAAAGCACCATCTGAATGTGGCCGATGCCAGCGCTGCCTTGACTGGCTTCTGTGCCGGTGGCACATAAAAAGCACCAACCGATTGTGGCTGATACCAGCCTCCCCTGGCACGTAAAAAGCACCCACTATACTCACAGAGTGGTTGGCATTAGGAAGGGCATCCAGCTGTAAAAACACTGCCAGATCAGACTGGAGTCTGGTGCAACCTCCTGGCTACCCAGACCCTGGTCAAACCGTCCAACCCGTGCAAGCACAGAAAACGGACGTTAAACGATGATGATCATGATCTGTTACATGCCAGGGGAAAAAACTAGAAGTAGTTGGTAGCTTCCGTTACCTAGGTGACTGAGTCAGTAGCAGAGGTGGGTGCTCTGAAAGTGTAGCTGCTAGAATAAGAATAGCCTGGGCAAAGTTCAGAGAGCTCCTACCTCTGCTGGTGACAAAGGGCCTCTTGCTCAGAGTAAAAGGTTGGCTGTATGACGCATGTGTGTGAACAGCCATGCTACATGGCAGTGAAACATGGGCCGTGACAGCTGAGGACATGCGTAAGCTTGCAAGGAATGAAGCTAGTATATGTAATGGATGTGTAATTTGTAATGTCATGTGCGTACAAGACAGAGTGTAAGTGCCCTGAGAGAAAAGTTGGACCTCAGAAGCATCAGATGTAGTGTGCAAGAGAGACAACTGCACTGGTAGGGTCATGTGTTGTGTATGGATGAAGAGAGCTGTGTGAAGAAGTGTCACACCCTAACAGTGGAGGGAACCCATGGAAGAGGGAGACCCAGGAGGACCTGGGATGAGGCGGCGAAGCACAACCTTCAAACATTGGGCCTCATGGAGGCAATGACAAGTGACTGAGACTTTTGGAGATATGCTGTGCTTGAGATAACCTGGCAAGCTGGGACCGCAACCGTGACCTATGCCAGTGCAGCATAACTGGTCTATTTAAGAGTACCCTTCAATCATTGGGCAATAAACTGCGCTTGCAAAGACCTGCTGAGTGAAATGAAATCATTGTCATGGCTGATGACAGTACTGCCTGATTGGCATGCATACTGGTGGCATGTAAAAAGCACCATTCGAGCGTGGTTGATGCCATGCCGGCTGACTGGTCCCATGCCGGTGGTACATAAAAAGCACCATTCAAGTGTGGTCGATGCCAGTACCACCTGACTGGCCCTCATGCCTCTCATATGTGTGTGTGTGTGTATGTGTTTGTCCCTCCACCATCACTTGACAGCCGATGCTGATGTATTTATATTCCCTTAACTTAGCAGTTCGGCAAAAGAGACTGATAGAATAGAGACTTACAAAGAGTAAGTCCTGGGGTCATTTAATTCAACTAAAGGTGGTGCTCCAGTATGGCCGCAGTCAAATGACTGAAACAAATAAAAGAGTAATACAGAGACAACTCTCTGTTAGAAGACACAAGCACTTACACACACAGCGCTAACCTCCGCCTACTAAATTCAATTACAAAGCTTCGGTCAGCCCAAGGCAATAGCAGAAGACACTTGGCCAAGATGCCATGCAGTGGGACTGAACCTGAAACCATGTAGATGGGAAGCAAGATTTCTAACCATACTACTATGCCTGTGACTACAAAGAGCGGACATAGCTGTGTGGTTACAACTATGGTCACAGCTGATGTGTGCCTACAACTGTGGACATGGCTGATGACAACTGCACTGGTTTGGTCATGTAATGCGTATGGACAAGGACAGCTGTGTGAAGAAGTGCCGATTTCTAACTGTGAAAGGAACCTGTGATGAGGAAGACATGGGACAAGGTGATAAAGCATAATCTTTGAATTTTGGGCCTCAAAGAGGCAATGACAAGTGACCAAGACCTTTGGTGATATGCCATGCTTGAGAAGACCCCATCAAGCCAAGTGAAAATGCAGTCATGGCCGATGCCAGTGTCATGTTACTGGGACTCATGTAAAAAAACACCCTTCAAACCTTGGGAGATATGCTGTGCTTGAGAAGAACCATCAAGTCAAGTGAAATTGTAGTCATGGCCGATGCCAGTGTTGCATGTCTGGCACCCATGCCAGTGGCACATAAAAGCACCCTTTCAGCTTTGGACTTCACGGAAGCAGTGACAAGTGACCAAGATCTTTGGAAATATACCATGCTTGAGAAGACATGTTAACCCGAGTGAGATCGTAGTCATGGTCAATGCTGGTCTTTCTTAACTGGCACCTGGAGCCAGTGGGAGACTGGCCAGGTTGCCAGCTTGCCCCATGGTAAGTGGGCCCCTGAAACATTAGAATCTATATATGGTGGCCCATGTTAGTATCTAAGGGGCCCATTCCCTCAAGTTTGAGAATTTTTTATTCACTCTTGGAAGAATGCATCAATTATTTTAGCCTGGCTGTGTTTGTAGACAGTTGAAAAGAATATTTTTAGCGGGTGGGCCCCCTTAGTCTCCTGGTAACCACTATTTTTAGACTGCCTGGACCAGTGGCATGTAAAAATCACTCACTACATTCTTTGAGTGGTTGGCATTAGGAAGGGCATCAAGCTGTAGAAACCATGCCAAATCAGATTGGAACCAGGTGCAGCTCCCCAGCATACCAGTTTTCAGTCAAACCATCCAACCCATGCCAGCATGGAAAAACAGATGTTAAATGAAGATGATGATGATGATCGAATGGTTATGAGGATTAAGAGAGCAAAATAGGAATCAAAAGGTTCCATAGACGAAAATGGTTTAGAACCACTGATGCAAACCTTACAAAGCAGTACCCCAGCATGGCCACAGTCCAGTGACTAAAACAAGCAGAAGGACAAAAGAACGAAGATATACATTCCTAAAATTGTGAACTACCATTAAATTAAAGTATAGGTTAGTCAGTGTCAGACTTAACATCTGATACTTTACTCTTGTGACCGAATAAGTCAGAAGGTTGGCTCTTTTGCTTGCCGTGCAGTATACAATAAACAAAAGCCAATAATTTTCTTTGAAATTTCTGGCACTACAAATTGAAATTTTGTTACTATCACAAAGAACAATACAGACGACTTAACCTCAAAGATCTTTAATAGAGACTGATATTATATTAAAATTGTAAAAAAAAGAAAGAGCAATTATCACTGAGTTAAAAATAAAAATAAAGGAGAGAGAGAGAATATAAAAAAAAAAAAGCTATATATTTGTGAATCAAATAATAAAAAAACACAGACAGGAACAGAAGACAGCTGTAAACCTGTGTCATAAATTTTACAAACACAGTGTTTGGGAATTACTGCCAATTAATTAGTAAATATTTATGAGATATACGGTTTTTTTTTTCCGGTTTTTTTTTCCATTTTTGGGGGGTGGAGTGTTGGGGAAGAATTTATAATTATATAATTAGTATTTATTTAAACCCCATGAGAAATTATCTTCAATAATTCAGTTTTTCTCAAAGATTTCAAGTTGTTGACTGGAAATTAACCAAAGGCAATTCCGCTATCGTGTCATTGTTCTTTCGTAACAACAATATTGTTGATCTTTCCCTTGGTACTGTTATTTTTTGCCTCTTTTTGTATTTTCTGTTGATGTTACCTTTTTTATGTTTTTATTTGTTCCATTCATTTATTGGACTGTGGCCATGGTGGTGATGATGATGATTTCTACTATTGGCACAAGGCCTGAAATTTTGGCGGAAGGGGGCTAGTCGATTACATCAACCCCAATGGTCAACTGGTATTTATTTCATCAACCCCAAAAGGATGAAAGGCAAAGCTGACCTCAACAGAATTTGAACTCAGAACATAAAGACAGATGAAATGCCACTAAGCATTTCGCCCAGCGTGCTAACAATTCTGCCAGCCTGCTGCCTCAATAATAATAATATTGATAATAATAATGATAATAATAATAATGATGATGACGATGATGATGATTCTGAACCACCCACTCTTTGTTCTGACTGAAGACCAAATAAAGCGTAGACATTTTAATTTAGTAATTTGTCATAAAAAAACATAACACTATTTATACATTCTTTTGAATCTAGGTGTAACCTTTAGAAACAGTAAAATGAGAAGCATTAAAAAGAAAATGATGATAAATTCTAACAGTTACATCAAGGTTCTATATTTTGGTCGGAGTTTAAAAAATAGGACTATTGAACAACTTAAGATCATCCTCTACTTCCTTATCACTACCACCACCATATCCTCCTCCACCTTGTCATATCCTCCTCCACATCATCATCATAATAGTTATCATCTGTTCTAACGCCTACCTTTCAGTGTTGGCCTGGTTGTTGGGCAAGCCTACAGTCGACCTGTTGCCATTTTTGTCAAATCTGAATCACCAAATAATTTTTGTCTGGAATGACTTAGCCTCCTGAGACCACCCTTCACCTAAACCCTTTTCCTGTGTTCCCCTTATCCTAGTCTTTCTCCATCGCCAGTATCTTATACTACCAATGCAGTGGTCCCCGACCAACTTTTCCTTATGGACCCCTCTCATTCCTATTTTACCTGGATGGGTCTTCATAACCATTCAATGTTTAAGAAAATCCTATTTTGTTTTCATAATTAAATATTATTAGGAATTGTATTTAAAAAATGTTAAAACATTTTAAATATTGTAGACATAGGAGTGGTTGTGTGGTAAGAAGCTTGCTTCCCAACCACATGGTTCTGGGTTCAGTCCCACTGCGTGGCACCTTGGGCAAGTGTCTTCTACTATAGTCTCAAGCCAACCAAAGTCCTGTGAGTGGATTTGGTAGACTGAAACTGAAAGAAGCCCGTTGTATATATGTATATATATATGTATGCGCGTCTGTGTTTGTCTCCCCAGCATCGCTTGACAACTGATGATGGTGTGTTTACATCCCCGTAACTTAGCGGTTCAGCAAAAGAGTCCTGGGGTCAATTTGCTTGACTAAAGGCTGTGCTCCAGCATGGCCACAGTCACATGACTGAAACAAGTAAAAGAGTAAAGAGTATATATATATATATATATACATATATACACACATGCATACGTATATATTTGTTTATGAGTTTGTGTGTGTGTGTGTGCATATGCTTGTGTCTCCTTGTCTTCACATCACATGACAGTTGTAAACACTTGTCCCTGCCATGCAAGATGTGTCTTTCCTTTCCAATCTTCTGCCAAACATGTCTGGCCATGGAGAGGTATTCCCTTCTTTGGAAACAAGTGAGGGTTGGCAACAGGAAGGGCATCAAACGGTAGAAAATCTGCATCAATAAATTCCATCTGACCCATGGAAGAATGGAAGAACGGAAATTCAAACAATGATGATTGTGATGATAATGGCAATAACAATGATGACAATCTCTGTCAGTCAGTACCATGGACAAATTTGAACCTTGCACCTGTAAGTTAGAAAAACACTTCTTTATCTAATAAGGGTGGAGTGCTGTTGTTCAACTGAACCGAATCTATAAGTTCAATGGCCGTACAGAGGTGTTTAATGAGGCATCGAAAAAATTCCAGGTAATAAAGGAAGTGATTGTCTTACAACTATCTCTAATGATCTTTGTCGACCTATTGGAAGTGAGAGTAAAAAAGTCAGTTAATACCTGTGCAGCTTTCACACAGGTAAATGACACCTTCTTGTTGTATTTGATTACACCCAGGTGGGCTGTGTCTGCATGAATTAAGTGTTTCCACCTACCCCACCAGACCCCCCCCCATGACAGAGTAGTTTAATGCTGGTTTTATGTAAATATATATGTATATTCTGAGTTTTGGGAGGGCCAGTTGATACTTAAATATAGTTCTTTTGTGGATGAGAGATATATCCCTTTCCTGGATAGGACATTAGTCTATATGGTGCATATATATATCAGGGACATGCCGCCAAGGTAGGCAGTACCTACCTTGAATAAAGTAGATTGGTAGCAACATTTTCCTTTTATGACAAAATATGCATCTAATTCAATAAAATTATGAAGGTTACTCTGATTACTATGCATAAAATGCAAAATATTTTATTTTTTGTAGATTAGGAAGGCATAATTTGCCCCTGCTTTTCAATATCAGTGGTTAAGCTACACATAGAACTGCTGTGGTACACATGCTGTGTATACTCCTACAACACCGTTTTCTTTACGTGCTAGAAAGGCAGAAATAAATCTGCCTTCAATTCAGTCACACGCCTATGTTTCGCTTATTTTTTTGCGTGTTTTACTACACAAATGTCACCAACTGTTTACCCTGAGTAATTACTGATGGAATATATCCATCATCATCATCGTTTAACGTCCACTTTCCATGCTAGCATGGGTTGGATGATTGACTGAGGGCTGGCGAACCAAATGGCTGCACCAGGCCTCAATCTTGATCTGGCAGAGTTTCTACTGCTGGATGCCCTTCCTAACGCCAACAACTCCGAGAGTGTAGTGGGTGCTTTTATGTGCCACCGGCATGGGGCTAGTCAAGCGGTACTGGCAACGACCTCGCTCGAATCCTTTACACATACCACCAGCACAGGTGTCAGTAAGGCGATGCTGGTAACGATCACGCTCGAATGGTGCCTTTTATGTACCACTGGCATGGAGGCTAGATAGCTACTCTGGCAATGATCACGCTCGGATGGTGCTCTTAATACCCTACTAGCACGGGGCTCAAGTGCCAGTAAGGCAACGCTGGTAATGATCACGCTTGACTGGTGCCTTTTAAGTGCCACTGTCACGGAAGCGGTTAGCCGCTCTGTCGGTGATCACGCTCATATGGTGCTCTTTACACCCTGCAAGCACGGACGCCAGTCATCGAATTTGATATATATATATACATATATATATATATATACATATATATATATATATATATATATATATATATATATATATATATATATATATATATATATTATATTAGATTAGAGATAAAACCACTATTAGGCAAATCATACAATGAAAAACTTAAGCCAATACATAAGATTATTAATATATATTATTTAAATATATAACAAAATTATTAAAAAAATATAATTAATATAACACTACGATCGTTTCATGGCTGTTAATTTCTTTAAATTTTTGAGTTACAGTCATTCATCAGGTGGTTTAAATATCTAAAATATAATCAATATTTTTAATAATATAAATTAAATAATCTTATGTATTGGCTTAAGTTTTTCATTGTATGATTTGCCTAATAGTGGTTTTATCTCTAATTTAATATAATATAATATTTTACTATAAAATTGGATTCAATCCTAAATCTGATTTTTCCCTGTAAGTTTGGATTTATTCCCTAATATTTATTATTATATATATATATATATATCGTCAGTAAAAAACATAAATCTGAAAGAAGCACACTCTAAGATATAGAGCAGAATATGTTAAAAATTGGCAAGGCCAGTTTATGGGATTACCTTAGGTTTCCCATCCATAAAGGGTTTAGCTTTATGGTGTATCATCAGATTTCAAAACCTGTTGATCAAGACCTCTTAAAAATATGGAGGATGAAATGCCAGGTGGGCTGTGTCTGC
>NC_043003.1:11274094-11281594 GCF_006345805.1 Octopus sinensis
ATAGACATGTGCTGAAAGCAAAGGAATGAACAAAAAGATTTTTTATAAAAAATAGAGTAGATTTTTGAAATAGATAAAGTAGTTTTAGAGTCTTTTAACGTTTTCTTTCTGCGTGTGGCGTTACTTGGTAGTGACCCTTATAATTTTTTAATTATATTTATAAAATTAAATACTTTGTATTTTTACCTTAATTGATTTTTACATGCTGGCTAATTCATAAAATCCTATATAGATTTTGTCCTTGATTTTTATCAGACTGTGAGACGTGCGGGAGTGGCTGTGTGGTAAGAAGCTTGCTTCCCAACCAGATGGTTCCGGGTTCAGTCTCGCTGTGTGGCACCTTGGGCAAGTGTCTTCTACTATAGCCTCAGGCCAACCAAAGCCTTGTGAGCAGATTTGGTAGATGGAAACTGAAAGAAGCCCGTCATGTGAGTGTGTGTGTGTGTGTTTGTCCACCCAACATCAGGCGACAACCAAAACTTAGTGGTTCGGCAAAAGAGACCAATTGAATAAGTACTAGGCTTACTACGAATAAGTCCTGGGGTTGATTCAATCAATCAATCAATCAATTTTTATTGGCTCAAAAAGCAAAAGCAAGGCCATTTAGGGGGACAAGAAGTTATGTACAGAGAGGATGGTCATACAAAGAGTTCAGGCCATTTCCGGTCAAGAGAGACTTTGAATCAAGTGGTCGTCGGTTTGACTAAAGGCGGTGCTCCAGCATGGCCACACTCAAAATGATTGAAGCAAGTAAAAAAGAATGTCATTATCTGGATGGCATCTCTATTTACATCTGCCATGTAAGTATGTCTTTCCATTGTGCATTCCATCAAATGGTAGACCAGAGAAATAAATATGTAATTTTGAAGCAAGAGTTGGCAACAGGAAGAGCACCCAGTTGCAGAATAAAGACATCAACAGTTCCTGCCCAACCCATGCAAGCAAGGAAAATAGCAAAAGTAAATTCAACTGCTTAGCATTCAGGTTATTCTGTCAAGTGTAATGCTTGTTAACTCATAGTGTTTCAAATTAAACATGCAATATCATGTCGCTTCAAGATTTCGATGATGCTGGTGTTTATTTTTTAAGAATGGCATTATAGGTTCAGTGTGAGAGGCAGGATCTGGCCAATTTGTACATGAAACAAGTAGAATATTTTGGTCGGATATGGTCAGTTTAAATGCTAAAGGGTTAAAAATGATGACAATATAAATGAAGACAGCAAGGCAGCAAGCTGGCAGAAGCATTAGCACGCTGGGCGAAATGCTTAGCAGTATTTCGTCTGCCGTTACGTTCTGAGTTCAAATTCCGCTGAGGTTGACTTTGCTTTCATCCTTTTGGGGTCGATAAATTAAGTACCAGTTACCGACTGGGGTCGATGTAATTGACTTAATCTTTTTGTCTGTCCTTGTTTGTCCCCTCTATGTTTAGCCCCTTGTGGACAATAAAGAAATAAGAAACGTTAGCACGTCAGGCAAAATACTTAGCGATATTTCGTCTGTCTTTACATTCTGAGTTCAAATTCCACCGAAGTTGACTTTGCCTTTCATCCTTTTGGGGTCAATAAAATAAGTACCAGTTGCATACTGAGGTCCATCTAATCGACTGGCCCCCTTCCTAAAAATCTCATGCCTTGTGCCTGGAATAGAAGCATTTATAAATGAAGACCGCTACCAGCATTGATGCATGAACCAGTAACCTTTCTCACTGACACAGTAGTTTATTTCCAGTCCACACAACTGCATAGTTGCCATGGCAAATTACTGTCGCAATCAAATATGCTTAATCTTCTAATTACTTTAATATTTCCAGCTTTTGTCTTTGTCCTTTCCTTGAGAGACAACACTACTCTGAAAACCTGAATTGGCTCACCCCGGATTTTAAAGATGAAATAGCCACAGGCTATGTTGATAGTATTTTATGTCAATTGTTAAAGGTTAATAAAAGTCAAATTATATGGGTGTGAGCTTAGTTACTGCAAAATACTAGGAAAAGAAAGATAGTCGTTCACTGTGTAATATTTTGTGTAATTCTTTGACTACAGTCAAATTGTAGACAGTGGTTGATTGTGGGAGACTGAAGTGAGAATCAACTGAATATTATTCTTTTACTTGTTTCAGTCATTTGACTGCGGCCATGCAGGAGCACCACCTTTAATTGAGCAAATTGGACTTATCCTTTGTATGCCTAGTACTTATTCTATCAGTCTCTTTTGTCAAATCGCTAAGTTATGGGGAACGTAAACACACCAGCATCGGTTGTCAAGCGATGTGGGGATAAACACAGACACACAAACATGCACACACACACACACACAGTACAATATACGATGGGCTTCTTTCAGTTTCTGTCTACCAAATCCACTCACAACGCTTTCTTTGGCCAGAGGCTATAGTAGAAGACACTTGCTCAAGGTGCCATGCAGTTGGACTGAACCCGAAACCATGTGGTTGGCAAGCAAGCTAAGCTACTTACCACACACCCACTAGGGAAAATTAAACATTATCTCGTGAATTAAATTATGTATGCTTTTAAACAGCAATATTATTATCTTTATATGAGACAACATGACACGTAAAAAGCAGTGGTGCTGGTGTTATGTTAGATGATGATGATGATGATGATGATGAGTGGAGAAATGAAAGAAAGAGGCACTCAATACATTTAGGAGTTACATATATTATTGTTTGAAACAATTTGGTTTTGCCCCATGCCACTTAAAGTTTCATTGGCTCCTTACAGAAACCTAGCTCACCAGGCTCAGATGGTCAAATGAGCCCCACAACCTAAATTTCTGTATGGAGCCTATGGAACTTTAAAATGCAAGGAGCCAAACCAAATTGTTTCAAACAATATCATATGTAACTCCTAAATGCATTGAGTGCCTTTTTCTTTCATTTCTCCAGTCATCATCATCTAACATCCGTTTTCCTTGCTAGCATGGGTTGGACATCTTGATACAAGCTGGTCAGTCCTGGAGCTGCACCAGTCTCCATTATCTGTTTTGGTATGGTTTCCACAGCTGGGTGCCCTTCTTAAGGTCAACCACTTTACAATGCGTATTGGTTGCTTTTTATGTGACACTAGCACCACTGCTTTTTACATGGTATTAATAATAATGATGTTGATGATGATGATGATAATTTCATTTATTTGCCACCAGAGAAGGATGAGGAGGATGATACAAAACAGACATAATAAAACATATCGTCTCTGTAATCCCCAAAACATTTCTCTCTCTACTCACCAAAATATTTTAATCTGCAAATATTACCAAAAATACTTCGAAGCGTACATAATAGTAAAGACATTTTACTGTCATCTTAAGACCACACTATCGTCTTGCAATCAAATTACTTTTAAAACAAACTTGTAATTTTCTTATGTTTTCTTGAACATTCTCTAGAACAATACTCTGTGCAAAACCAAATATATAACACCCTAGACATAACACCAACATGAACTTCTAACTCGTTGTCTCTTGAGGTCTCTGGGTGAGACTTGGAGTCAACTTTCTCCAAATATAAAGCAAAAGCCAAGCAAATAATAATAATAAGATTTGATTTTGCTTCTCTTCAAGAGAGGCAAAATCAAATGTATGGGGGAGGTTATGAAGCAGATAGAAGGGATGGGCTATAAGTACTGGGAGATTTGGGAAATGGATAAATTGATGGAGAAAGAAGTCATCATCATAATTTAGCATTTGGTTTCCATGCTAGCATGGGTTGGACGATTTTGAGTGAGAGATGGCGAACCAGATGGCTGCACCAGGCTCCAGTCTTGATCTGGCAGAGTTTCTACAGCTGGATGCCCTTCCTAACACCACTATGCCCTTCATAACGCCAGGATGCCCTTCCTAATGCCATGACAGAAACGACAGAAAAATTTCAGGTGGAGTACTTGTGTTGACTGAGACTGAGCCTAAAGTCGAAATTAAATGGACAGAATAAGATCGAAGCTATCAACATGGAAAAGGTGAAGATAGTGCCAATTATTTTTGGGT
This sequence comes from Octopus sinensis, assembly GCF_006345805.1. Lineage (NCBI taxonomy): Eukaryota > Metazoa > Mollusca > Cephalopoda > Octopoda > Octopodidae > Octopus > Octopus sinensis. Next base: position 11,278,098 of record NC_043003.1, read on the forward strand.
CCTTGGGAACAGTATCAGAAGGCATCAAGAGGAATATAAAGGAAATTGGAATAGAGGGCTCAGTAGAACTGTTACAAAAGGTTTGCCTCCTTGGCATGGCCAGAATAATCAGGAAAGTATTAGATAGCAGAAAAGAAAGGGTAGCATGGTGCTGTAGGTAGCAAGCCCGCTATGCATGCAAGACAACAGGAGTACCAACCAAACCTGTGATAAAGAGAAATAGTAATAATATAGACTCCCTCGAGTGTCAAGGGAGATCCGAGATCCTTAGATGTAGTAAACAGTTTCTGTTACTTAAGTGACCAACTAAGTAGTGGAGGAGGTTGTTCTGAAAGCATAGCTGCTAGAATAAGAATAGGCTGGGCAAAGTTCAGAGAGCTTCTACCTCTGTTAGTAACAAAGGTCCTATCCCTGACAATGAAAGGCAGATTGTATGATACCTGTGTACAAACAGCTATACTACACAGCAGTGAGATATGGGCTATGACTACTGAGGATATGTGAAAGCTTGAAAGAAATTAAGCCAGTATGCTCCAATGGATGGGTGATGTCAGTGTGTTTATACAACAGAATATAAGTGATTTAAGAGAAAAACTGAATATAAGAGGCATCAGATGTAGTGTGCAAGAGAGAAGACTATGCTGGTAAGGCCATGTGATGCATATGAATGAGGACAGTTGCATCAAGAGGTGCTGATTTCTAATTGTAGAGGGAATATGTTCTGAGTTCAAATCTCACCAAGGTCGACTTTGCCTTTCATCCTATTGGGGTCAATTAAACAAATACCAGTTAAACCCTGGGATCAATGTAATCGACTTAATCCCTTTGTCTGTCCTTGTTTGTCCCCTCTATATTTATCCCCCTGTGTGCAATAAAGAAATAATTATCTTTTATAAATTCTGGTATTTCATTTTTTATAGGCGCAGGAGTGGTTGTGTGGTAAGTAGCTTGCTTACTAACCACATGGCTCCGGGTTCATTCGCACTGCATAAGAGGTGCTGATTTCTAATTGTAGAGGGAACATGTGGAAAGGGTTGTACACCCAAATAGATGTAGATGAAATGGTGAGAAAGGATCCACAGGCGTTGGGACTCAGAGGGGATGATAGGGAACTGAGACTCTTGATGTTTTGCTGTGCTTGAAACAAAACCACAAGGCTCATACCCTGCAACCCTCTCCAGCTGAGCATTTCTAACTTTGCAAACTCTTGGGTGCTAGTGCCACATAAAAAAGCACCTGTACCAGTGCCACATGAACACACCCATGCTGGTGCTGTGAAAAGGCATCCAGTACATTCTGTAAAGTGATTGACATTAGGAAGGACATCCAGCTGTAGAAACCATTCCAACACAGACATGGAGCATGAACAGCTCTTCAGATGGCCAAGCTCCTTTCAAAACTATCCAGCCTATGCTAGCATGGAAAATGGACACTAGATGATGATGATGAGATGATATGTGTAGTTGTGAGCCCCGGTCTGGTAGCACATAAAAAGCACCATCCGAATATGGCTGATGCCAGTGCCGCTTTGACTTGCTTCCGTGCTGGTGGCACGTAAAAAGCACCATCCGATTGTGGTCGATGCCAGCTCCTCTGGTCCCTGTGCCAGTGGCACATAAAAAGCACCCACTACACTCTTGGAGTGGTTGGCGTTAGGAAGGGCATCCAGCTGTAGAAACACTGCCAGATCAGATTGGGGCCTGGTGCAGCCTCCTGACTTCCCGGTCGAACCATCCAACTCATGCCAGCATGGAAAAGGACATTAAACAATGATGATGATTTGATATATATACTTTTTGGAACAGTGGAGCTTGAAGTGTGTAATGCTATAAATAACAGTGTGCAAAAATTGGCTTCCTTCAGCTCTTTGTATTCCAAAGGGATTTTCAAGCCAACATTTACATGCTCTTATTTGTAGCTTTAAGTGTGCTTCGAGATTCACTATTCCAAAAAAGAATTATTTCATTAATTCTCTAGAAAGTTTATAAATTCTTGTATCGACAATATATCATCATCATCATCATCATCATCAATTACCGTCTGCTTTCCGTGCTGGCATGGGTTAGGTGGTTTGACTGAAACTGGTAAGCCGGAGAGCTGCACCAAGTTCCAGTCTGATTTGGCATGGTTTCTGCGGCTGGACGCCCTTCCCAACGCCAACCATTCCAAGAGTGTAATGGATGCTTTTTACATGTCACCAACATGGGTGCTGGTTACATGACATTGGTGTTGGCCACAGCTGTGAATTCACTTGCTTTGACAATTCTTCTCAAGCACAGCATATCACTAAAGATCTCACTGTCTTGTCATCGCCTCTGTGGCAGTAGCGCTTGTAAGTGGAAGCGCAATGGCCCAGTGGTTAGGGCAGAGGACTCGCAGTCGGAGGATCGTGGTTTCGATTCCCAGACCAGGCATTGTGTGTTTATTGAGCGAAAACACCTAAAACTCCACGAGGCTCTGGCAGGGGGGAGGCAACCCCTGTTGTGTTCTTTTGCTCCAACTTTCTCTCACTCTTTCTTCCAGTTTCTTGTCCCCAACTTCCTACGCAACCGCTGAGCATGGATGCACATTCATCCATCCGTCGATGCTCTCAGTGTCAGGGGTTGACCTGCTTTCTCTTCTGCGGGTCTTATAAATAGCAAAGGACCACGTTTCGGACTTCTCCCACTCTGGGACGAAGACCACTTCGCTCAACAAACAAACAAGCAGCACTTGTAATATTGTCATGTAAACTTGAAAAACAAAAACAAAACAGAGCAAAAACAAGGATTTCACATAGAAGCATGAAGGACGTATATCTAGTTTCTAAGTTGAGGGTAAATTAGAAGTTGTGACATTCATGCCATTTCCAAGAGCAGCAGAATGTTAAATTAAAGCTGCAGCTAATGACAACCAGAATATAAGAACACAAGAATAGCGAAATGAAACGAGCAAAAACAAATAAGAATATGATATATTGCTTGCTAACTGAATGAAAATTTAATGGCAGTAACATATAAATCAAACTTGAATATGTATATTGTCTGCTAGTTCCGAGTGTGCCAATAACCATTGACTCGGTTTAATTGGAAACATTTGTGATTCAAATATATACACAATCAAACAGTTGTATATATCATTAGTTCAGATCAAAGGGGAAATTTCACAGAGTCCTTCTCCAATAATTTATTTTCTAATTCATTCAAAAGAAACAGTTTTGGCTTCTAACCAAAAGAAATAGCTTTGACTTTGTCAGGCTTCCTTGGTGAATGTAGAACAAATATAAAATAATGTGAAAAATAGAAAAATAAAATGAGATTAAAACGGTTTTAATACAATACACTTGCTGTACTGAAAAACGATGCTTTCTGGATGGCCTTGACCTTGGAGGCTAACATGAACTAAAGAACTAAAGAGGAGTATGCTAACTTACACATGCCTGTACATATATACACTCACTCACATACATACATGCACAAATGTATGCATATACACACATACAAAAGCATCAACACATC
>NC_043003.1:11284094-11286594 GCF_006345805.1 Octopus sinensis
ATAACAACTACAGCAGCAATTGAAGCAACCACATATATCACATGACTTTTGGCAGACAATTCCTTGGATTTCATATAAGCATTATCATCATCATCATCATCATTATCATCCTCATAGTCATTTAACGACTGTTTTCCATGCTGGTATGGGTTAGACAGGTTGACAGGAGTTGGTAAGCTTGAAGGCTGTACCAGGTTCCAGTTGTCTGTTTTGAAATGGTTTCTATGGTTGGATGCCAACCACTTTACAGAGTGTACTGGATGCTTTTTTTTTTACATGGAACCAGCCCCAGAGCTTTATATATGGCCCCAGCAGAGGTGCTTTATATGTGTGGAACCAACACAGGCACTTTTCATGTGGCACAAGCACAGGTGTTTTTTACATGGCACCAACATGGGTGCTTTTCATGTAGCACCAGCACAGGTGCTTTATGTGTGGCACTAGCATGGGTGCTTTACATGTGGCACCGGCACAAGTGTTTCATATGTGGTACCAACATGAGTACATAGCACCAGCACAAGTGTTTTATATGTGGCACCAACATGATGCTTTTCATGTAGCACTAGCACAGGTGCTTTATGTGTGGCACTAGCATGGGTGCTTTATATGTGGCACTGGCACCAGTGCTTCATATGTGGTAACCAACATGAGTGCTTCATACATAGCACCAGCACGAGTGTTTTGTGTGGCACCAGCACAGATTCTTTTTTACATGGTAGCAACACATAAAAACATAATTCTAAGTTCGTCTAAGACAATGCAAGTAGCTTTAAGAGGTCAAAGTTGACTCATAACTCAGTAAATTCTACAGATTTATTCGTTGATTGTCTCCTTCAGTATTTCATCATCAACATCATCATCATCATCATTTAATGTCTGCTTTCCATGCTGGCATTAGAATATATAATGAATGTATTCAAGATAGGACCATTATTCAATTTAATTTATATTAATTTATCATGAGCAAATCAATACAAGATTTATTGATAAATTAAATTAATAAGTTTGTGTACTACGAGGTGGGGAAGGGTGAATTCTGACATTTTAGGCAGGGCTTTGAAGAAAAAAATAAGAAATATGTTGGTGGCTGTAGGAAGATTTGAATAATATCAAGAGGGAAAAATGGTATGGTTAGGCAATAGATCACTGGCTAGGGACCAAGGATCTCCGCTTTCATCACCACCACCACCTAAAAAATAAGAGAGTGGGAGTGAGTGAGAGAGAGAGAAGATAAAATGTTTTAAGAATATGCATGCCTTTTGTTGGTATAGCTAGAGTGTGTGAGCTACCCAGGACAGCCTGTTACTTTGTCCCCTTCCACTATACATGCTTATACAGCATCCCCAAAAGGGCCATCCCTGGATTGGACTGCCTTCCTTGCCCTCATTCTTATTTCTTTACTGCCCACAAGGGGCTACACATAGAGGGGACAAACAAAGGGATTAAGTCAATTAGTCAAGAGTACCAGAGCTGTAACCTCTCAATGCAGAGAAGAAGCTTGACCAGGAGAGACTCCTTGATTTCCAAGTTGTGCACCCTGTCGAGTAACATTACTCCAGAGATCCTTTAGGGGATCCCCATTTCAGCCATTTGCATTTGGGATTGTGCCTTCATGGTCATGTGTTGGATGAGCAAATTATGAAAGAATAAAATGTAAGTTTCTGCCAAAGCAGCATGGAAAACAGACATTAGATGATGATGATGATGATAATGCTTATTTGAAATCCAAGGAATTGTCTGGCACGGATATGCTAAGGAAATCTCATATATCACATGAATTTTGGCAAAGAAAATCTGAAATTCAATGTCAGGATTCTCTTTTTATCCATAGTGTAGCTACAGTGTTTACCACTCAGGGCACACATGAGTTTGAGTCTCACACAACAATGTCTGGACAGGTTTGTTTTTTTCTTTTTAACTTGTTGGCCATTTTAACTAAGTTCTACCAATATTCTTTTGACCCATCAATCACAATATAGTTTATAGTCAACTTTGTAGGTATTTTCTTCTCTGTTATCCTGTTCCAGACTCTTTTTGGCCACTACATTATGCCTCACGGGAAGAGAATATCTGGAAGACATTCTCTTGTAGGTTGGCAATAATGTGGTTGATGTCTCCGATCCTGGTCTTGCCCAGCCTACATTTGTTGTCTGGAAACCTTTTCCACCTTTCATGTTGTATGTACTTGGTGGAGATCTCTTGTATGTATGTATGTATGTATGTTTGTAGGTATATGAATATATGTATGTACATGTTTGTATGTATGTATGTGTATGCATATATGTATGTATGTTTCTCTTCTGTCTTTTGTGTTCTTTAACATTTTAAACCTGAGAAATGTCTCGCATATTTTTATTGTTCCGCTTACAGATTGTATTTGTAATGTGTGAATTGGTTGATTTCTTTTTCTGAAAATCCAAGCTTATCTAGACTGACAGTTAGGCATTTACTTTCAAAACCAAGTGCTCCAATTATTATTGGTATAAATGTAAATTTGCGA
>NC_043003.1:11291594-11311594 GCF_006345805.1 Octopus sinensis
CTTCAAAACATTTGGTGAGGAAATGACCAGTGAGTGGAAAGCTTGAAAATGGCTTAAATGATTTTGCAATGGAGACCAGAGCCTTGAAGATCATGAGTGTAGTGGACGCCCATCTGTCATCGATGACGGCCAATTAAAGACCGTAATTGGGAAAGATCCATGTAAAACCACTCGAGAACTGGCAGAACTTCAAGTTAGCCAGAAAACTGCCTGCAACCATTTGCATGCAATCAGAAAATCCCAAAAGCTCAACAAAGGGTTACCACATGATTTGAATGGAAATCAGAAAAATGCACAGATATGAACTTTGCTCATCACTTCTTCTCCATAACCAGACTGATCCATTTCTCAACCATATTGTAATTTGTGATGAAAAGTTGGATTTTGCACAATGATGAAAAAAAAGTTCTTCACAGTGGTTGGACCAAAATGAAGCACCGAAAACCTTCCCTAAACCTGAGCTCTTCAAAAACAAGGTTATGGTGAATGTTTGGTGGTGAAATGCTGGACTCATCCACTATAACTTCTTAAAACCTGGAAAAACCATTACTGCAGAAACATATGGCTATAAAATTGCCAAAATGAATGAAAAACTACTACGCCTCCATCCCAGACTGGTCAACAGAAGAGGGCAAATTCTTCTTCAGGACAATGCTCAACAACACATTTCACTAATGACGCTCCATAAGTTGAGGGAATTTGGGTACGAAGTTCTTTTTAACCCACCTTATTCTCCAGACCTTTTTCCAACTGGCTACCTCTTTTTCTAGCACCTTGATGGTTTCCTGTGAGAGAAGGAATTTTTAAAAATCAAGCCAATGCTGCAAGTGCGTTCAAAGAGTTCATCAGCTCCAGAACTCCAGATTTTTATGTTACCGAAATAAACAAACTTGTAACAAAATGTATTGATTGCAAAGGTACTTACGTTGATGAATAAAATTTCTGCATTGTTGAAATATAATATATTCTGATGGATTTCATGTTTCAAAACATTGCTTACTTTTTACTCAGCCTGATATATATATCTATGTATGTGTGTGTGTGTTGTGTGTGTGTATATATATATATATATATTTATAAATAAGGATAATATCGATATTTAAATATTGATATTATCAAGTGGCCAGCATGGGAATAAATACCATACAAAGGTAATAATTTTTTACAACTATAAATAAGGGTATCTGAGAGACACCACCATGCCGAAATAGCAGTCAAAACCCTGATTCTAAAAACCACCTTAAATGTTCATATTGCACCATGAGATAAGACAGAGAGACAAAATAGACTAGCAAAAAGATATTACTGGATAATTCAAGATCCTGGATTTCTAGCTTTGCTTCAAATAAGCTCTGCCTTCATCAGTTGAATATACCAGATGGGCACATAAATACAAATATATATACACAGAACACACATTATACTTACATATACGAACATCCATACATACATATGCGCGTATGTACAAGGCCAGTTCAAATTTGCAGCCAACCATCTCATAAGTGCAATATGGTCAAAATAAACACCACAGTGTATATAGTGACGAATTATATAAATTTATAAATAACGATAATATTGATATATAAATATCGATATTATCAAGTGGCCAGCATGGGAATAAATACCATACGAAGGTAACCATATCACGCTTATGAGGTGGTTGGCAGGCAATTGCTTATTTTGATACATACATATATGTGTGTGTGTGTGTGTGTATGTATATACACATACACACATATCTTCAGTATTTCATGTCCATGTTCCATGCTGGTATGTATATTTATGTAAGGATAGTGAGAAAAATTGAAACTGAGGGAAAGAGAGGAATCCCCTTTGTAGCAGAGTAAACTGATTCAATGAATTTAGCTAAGTATGTCTTTCTGTGTATATATTTACATATAAACAAATATATATATGTGTGTGTATGTATGTATGTATGTATGTATGTATTCGTGTGTGTGTGTGTGTGTGTGTATGTATGTATGTATGTATTCGTGTGTGTGTAGGTGTTCATATTTCGATACCTGCATGTATGTCACTTCTTGTTTTCATATGTATGCGTAAATGAAGAGCAGCTTCTAATTCAACCTATCAAACCCACACTGCAGCTGGCTTCCATTCAAATAAAATTAAAAACCTGGCAAATATTAAATACATCCGCTCTCCACTTATAGATCCGCTCTCCACTTATAGATAATGAAAATGGCGGATCAATGTGTTTTTCTGTTTCTCTCTTACTACTCGAGCAAGCTTTGCAAAGACAAAACCGTTTCTATTGTTCTAAATGTCAATTTTATGCTTTCTGGCCAAACACCATGGTTGCTAGGCTTTGATAATAGTCATTATGCTCTTGTCATATACTGGCCTTCCATAAATTTCATTTTGTTGTATAAGTAAATCTGCAATATATCATTAGAGGTTTCAGCTTGGAAATGCGTATGTGCTTTCATGAGCACAAATCAGTTTCTGATTATAAGTACACATACATACATACAAACATACATACATACATATAAATACTTATATATATATATATACATAGAGAGAGAAAGAGAGAGAGAGAAAGAGAGAGAGAGAGAGAGAGAGAGAGAGAGAGTGAGACATGTATAAATGATGATGAGGATGATATATGTATATATATATATATGTGTGTGTATATGTATATATTTATCTACACAGGAGTGGGTGTGTGGTAAGTAGCTTGTTTACCAGCCACATGGTTCCGGGTTCAGTCCCACTGCGTGACACCTTGGACAAGTGTCTTCTACTATAGCCTCAGGCCGATCAAGGCCTTGTGAGTGGATTTGGTAGACAGAAACTGAAAGAAGCCTGTCATATATATATATATATATATATAATATATATATATATATATATAATATATATATATATATATATATATATATATATATAAATGATGATGATGATGTATGTATATATATATATATGTGTGTGTATATATATATATTTACACAGGAGCGGGTGTGTGGTAAGTAGCTTGTTTATCAGCCACATGGTTACAGGTTCAGTCCCACTGCATGGCACCTTGGGCAAGTGTCTTCTACTATAGCCTCGGACCAACCAAAGCCTTGTGACTGGATTTGGTAGACAGAAACTGAAAGAAGCCTGTCATATATATATATATATATATATATATATATATATCACTTTGACCGACCAGGCTATCAGATGTTGCTACACATTGCTGGTCACAATGTGCTTCGCATTGTTTTAGCTTTCAAATGACACCACCCGGATATCTAAGTGAGCAGGCCAACAGAAGAAAGAGTGAGAGAAAGTTGTGGCAAAAGAGTACAACAGGGATCACCACCCACTGCCAGAGCCTCATGGAGTTTTAGGTGTTTTCACTCAATAAACACTCACAACGCCCGGTCTGGGAATCGAAACCACAATACTACAAACGCGAGTCCGCTGCCCTAACCACTGGGCCATTGCATCTCCCATATATACATATATATGTGTGTGTGTGTCTGTGTTTGTCTCCCACCATCGCTTGACATCCGATGGTGGCATGTCTATGTTCCGGTAACTTAGCAGTTCAGCAAAATAGACTGATAGAATAAGTACGAGGCTAACAAAGAATAAGTCCTGGGGTCGATTTGTTCAACTAAAGGTGGTGCTACAGCATGGCCACAGTGAAATGACTGGAACAAATAAAAGAATATGTATATATGTTTCATCTTGATCATCATCATTTAACATCCGTTTTCCATGTTGGCATGGATTGGACAGTTTGACTGAGGACTGGCGAACCAGATGGCTGCAGCAGGCTCCAATCTGTTCTGGCAAAGTTTCTACTGCTGGATGCCCTTCCTAATGCCAACCACTCTGAGAGTGTAGTGGGTGCTTTTTATCTTTATATATGTGTATATATATTTATATATATGTATACATCTATCTATCTATATATGTGTGTGTGTTATATATATATATATATATATATTATATATATATATATATATATAAGGGAAGAAAATGGATACAAAGGCAATTGGAAACTCGTGGTTTACACTAGTATGTCTTTAATTAAATAGGTGACAAAGAAGAAAGAAGCAGAGATGAGGGTGGCATTTACAATCTTTTCGATTTACTGGAGTAAGTAAATCTCTTCAAAATGCGAGTATAGGTAGATGCATCGGTTAGAATGTAATGTAAACAAAGTGGTAATTCTTACGTTGAAATTTTGTTCTTGCACTGGTAAATTCAATGGGTAGAGGTTTGCTTGTGGTTGATTGGTTAGTTTCGTTATACATATATATATATATATATATATATAATTTTAATAAATGGAGAAAAAAGACAACAAGAAAAAACAACCCAAGGGCATGGTACATGCAAAGTATTAATAAGACGCTCAGGAAAGGAAAGAAAGGGTGGTTGTTTTATGTTTCAAGCAAAGCTCTTCTTTGGAAACAGGAGGCATAGGAAAGTCCGACATATATACACATATATAGACAGATAGACATATACATATATATAATATACATACATATATACACGTATATAGGGAGAATTCACAAAAAAATACAACAGACAGACAGGTGGTGTAGACAACAAACAGATGTGTTAGTTTAATGCTTGGGAATTTAACATTTCGAGCCTACGCTCTTCCACAGAAAGGAACACAGAAAGAAACAAAACTTTAAAAATAAATTATAACTACTGGAGTCGATTTGTTTAATTAAACCCATCAAGATGATGCTCCAGCATGGTCCTTGTCCAATGACTCAAACAAGTAAAGAATAAGTGATAAAAGATAAAAGACAAAGCTCACACATCCACACACATACAAACACACACAAGCACACACACGCATGCATGCACAGACACACAAACACGCACACGTGCTCACACACACACTTGTGCACACATGCAAACACGCACGTAAACACACACACAAATACACACACTCACACGCACACATACACAAACACACACACACACACACACAGAGTCTCAATGCCATAAAATAAAGAAAGCAGAAAGATTTTTCTTGTGACAAAAGAGTGGATGACGGTACATCTGTCAATAAAGTCAGAGGCTGCGATGAAAGGACTTTGACAAACCAACTGATAGATTGATAAAATGATTGATCAAACAATTGATTAGCTAATTTGCTAATTAATTAAATAGTTGACTGATAATGGTGAAAAGAAAAGAAATGCAACCAGTGTTTGTATGTGTGTGTATGCATGTTTGTGCGGATAGGGGCACCATGAAATGAAGTGTTTTGCTCAAAAACTCAATGTACCAATTTGTCCTGGAATTGAACCCATGATCTGACAATCTTGCGTGCAACACCCTAACCACTAGGCCATATGCATTCACATATACATACGTATATACATACTTTACTTTATACTTCCTATAACCATCCTTTTCCAAAATAACTCCTTATATTGAACTGTACTATTTCCCTCTTAGTTAATTCTCTCATGTCGTCTCTGATGAAGGGATATCCCTAATATCCCAGAAACAGCTGTAAGACTATCTTTCTCTTTATAAATCTCTCTATATATAAAGCTGAAGTTGTCTGTGTATGGCAGGTTTGGTAGCCTTCAACTAACACTATCTCCTCCAAGACCCTGCAGCACAAGTTGACCAAAATTGAGAGTATGATAGAAAAAGGCTTGCTCTTCCTTCCGTAGAAGAAAAAATTCAAATCGGACCATATTAACACCAAAAATTATTTACATCAAAAAGGTGCTTTTTTTCTATGAAAATCCCTATTTCTTACGATTTTTTGACTGCTGTGTCGCCATTTTTCAGTGTATTTCAACCAGAAAAATATTCACTTAAAGAGAATAACAATCTACATAAGGCAAAATTTTTACTTTTCAAAAATTCCAATTCTAAAGGGTCGAAACAAACCTGAGCAACACCAGGCGATACTGCTAGTGTCCTATAAATTCCTCACAGCCTTGGTTTTGTTGACTAATTTTATTTAACATATATATATATATAGTTCAAATTTATAGAAAAACTAAGATGAAGACAGGTGTATGAACAACAGGTAAGTGTATTAGTTTGATGTTCAGGAAAAATGAAAGAGTCTTTTACATTTCAGCAGAAAGGAATAAGAGAAAATAAACAAAATAATAGGTGCGGGAGTGGCTGTGTGGTAAGTAGCTTGCTTACTAACCACATGGTTTACTCAACTAAAGGCAGTGCTCCAGCATGGCTGCAGTCAAATGACTGAAACAAGTAAAAGAGTATCATCATCGTCATCATTACCTTCATCATTTGGGCCGACCAAAGCACCTACTACACTTTCTGAGTGGTTGGCATTAGGAAGGGCATCCAGCTGTAGAAACTCTGCCAGATCAGACTGGAGCCTGGTGCAACCTCCATGGCTTCCCAGACCTCAGTCAAACCATCCAACCCATACCAGCACGGAAAACGGACGTTAAACGATGATGATAATGATATATTGTTTTTTTTTCTGCATGTGTTTGTGTCTGTGTTTGTCCCCCCACCAGCATTGTTTGATAACTGATGTTGGTGTGTTTGCGTCCCCCATAACTAAGCTGTTCGGCAAAAGAGACTGATAAAATAAGCACCTGGCTTACAGGGAATAAGTCCAGGAGTCAATTCCTTCGACTAAAGGGCAGTGCTCCAGCATGGGCACTATCAAATGATAGAAACAAGTAAAAGAATACCAGAAGAACGTACCACTAAACCAAGAAGGTTCTTTGAATATTTACAATGTATTTTAAAGTTAAATAGTAATTCTTCTGTTTACATTTGCATAACTGAGATATTTTGGTTGCATTATGTAGTTATCAGTTTTACACTTCTTTCTATATTCTGTATTCTGTGTCACAACATAGAAACACTTCTCATGGCACCAGCACACAATTTACAGATGCTTACATTTTACATATTTTCCGTGAATTTCTCATGGGCCCAGTGAGTTATTATTATTATTATTATTATTATTCAGTAGTTTTATTTTTATAGCGTGCTTTCATTTCACTACCAAGCGCAGCTCTGTGTGCCTTGGGTATGTGCTGTGATTTGTTGTGATGCTCTGATGGTTATTGTATGGAAAGTGTTCTGCGTAGGATGTGTGCAGTGCCTAGAAGTGCAATTTTCTGTATGTTATATGTGTTTGTAAGTCCTGGTGTTTTTGTTATGTATTTGTCTGAATATATTTTTTATTATTATTTTTATTATTATTATTATTATTAAAACTCACAGCTTATTTTTCCAGGTATGATGGAAAGTGTCAGCTGTCCACAGCCAGCAGACTCGTTTTACTGGTCATGCTTCAAGAACCCAGCGAAGAATTCTTGCAGTTCCAAGCAATGCTGATGTTTGTAGGTGTTCCAACTTCACATTTGCACCGATCTTTCCCAGCCATGTTAGTAGTTGAGTGGCTGATACTTCCAAGAGCACCAGTTACTATTGGTGTCACGTCTACTCTCCTCATTGACCACAACCTTTGTATTTCCTATTTTAAATCGTTATAGTTGTTTAAATTACTCTCTTCATTATTATTATTGTTATTCAAGGTAGCAAGCTGGCAGAATCGTTAATATGTCGGGTAAAACGTTTAGAGGCATTTTGTCTGTCTTTACGTTCTGAGTTCAAATTCTGTCAAGGTTGACTTTGCCTTTCATCCTTTCAGGGTCGATATATTAAGAACCAGTGGACACTGAGGTCAATGTAATCAACTATTACTCTTCCCCAAAATTTCAGGTCTTGTGCCTTTAGTAGAAAGAATTATTATTATTATTATATCATCATCATCATCATCCTAGGCGCAGGAGTGGCTGTGTGGTAAGTAGCTTGCTTACTAACCACATGGTTCTGGGTTCAGTCCCACTGTGTGGCATCTTGGGCAAGTGTCTTCTACTGTAGCCTCAGGCCACCAAAGCTTTGTGAGTGGATTTGATTGATGGAAACTGAAAGAAGCCTGTCATATATATGTATATGTGTGGCTGTGTTTGCCCCCACCCCACCCCCCACCATCGCTTGACAACTGATGCTGGTGTGTTTATGTCCCTGTAACTTAGCGGTTAGGCAAAAGAGACCGATAGAATAAGTACTAGGCTTACAAAGAATAAGTCCTGAGGTTGATTTGCTCAACTAAAAGCGGTGCTCCAGGACTATTTTCCAAAACATTAAGGCTCTTTCCTTTCCTTTCAAGCATTAAACTATTACATAATTTGGTAAAATTTATTCCTTTTTCTCTTGTCTTCTTTTGTTTTGTTTTTATGTGAACTGCCTAATATAGACATGTGTGTGTGTGTGCGTGTGTGTGTGTCTTTTGTACTGTCGTTACTGTCCTGTTTTTGTTACCATTTTTACCCCTCCGCAAAAAGATCTCAAATTTTATTTAATTCGCTTTTCGCAGAAATGGAAAGTTTCTATCAAAGATGCGTCTCGCCTTCACCTTCGAAACGCAGAGTAGATGAAACCATGGCGACTTTCTTTGTGTTATTTGTCCTGTACTCTATTTTTTCGCTGTTTAAGAAAAATGTCCAGTTCCTTGGTTTTGTGTTTATGTTTTCATTTCTCATTGTGTTCGACGTTTTTTTTTTGGTGTCCTGTACCCATATATGCATGTATATATACATGTAGAGGTAGGTACGTACATATATGTATGTATTTATGCATATGTTTCATTTATTAATTTATTATATATATATATACCACGGTCAAACCGTCCAACCGATGCTAGCATGGAAAACGGACATTAAGCATTGATGATGATGATGATGATGATAACATGCACACATATATTAAAATCTGTTTCTGTGTGTAATTATGCATAAAAAAACATTAATTGATTTACATGGGAAAGGCTAACAGTAACATCAAAATTTCATCTTAGTTGCCTATCTATTGGTGTACACACACAAACACAAAACTCACACACACACACACACACACACGTGTTTGTATACATCTCTCTCTCTCTTTGTGTGTGTGTGTATATATATATATATATACACACACAACATATATACTTGTAAGGATGTTATCCATCAAATCAAATCAAACAGTTAATCTTCCCAATAACACTCAAGGTTCCGTAAAGGCCTGAGTTGAAGTCAAAATGCAATGTTCATTATTGAGGTCAGTTTAGCATTTGATAAAAAAAAAAAACCATAACAAAATAAAATTAATAAAAAAAAAAACCGAATGGTAAATTCCCTTTCCAAAGGAACCTGTCAAATGCAGCCATCACAATGCAATCTACTCAAAATATTTTGCAGCCAAGAAATGGCAGATAACTTCTTCTCAAGAACTTTTCAGTGGAATTCTTCTCTTATCCAGATGTAATCATGGATTTCATACGAGGGGTTGTGCAAGCTTAACACATGAAGCTTCTCTCTATTTCTTGTGCAATGATGAAGGTAATGATGATGATGGTGGTGATGATACTCTTACTCTTTTACTTGTTTCGGTCATTTGACTGCAGCCATGCTGGAGCACCGCCTTTAGTCGAGCAAATCAACCCCAGGACTTATTCTTTGTAAGCCTAGTACTTATTCTATCAGTCTCTTTTGCCGAACCGCTAAGTTACAGGGATGTAAGCACACCAACATCGGTTGTCAAGCGATGTTGGGGGGGACAAACACAGACACACAAACACACACACACACACACACACACACATATACACAACGAGCTTCTTTCAGTTTCCGTCTACCAAATCTACTCACAAGGCTTTGGTCGGCCCGAGGCTATAGTAGAAAATACTTGCCCAAGGTGCCACGCAGTGGGACTGAACCCAGAACCATGTGGTTGGTAAGCAAGCTACTTACCACACGCAAGCATAATGTCTCAGAGCTTATATAGAAATCCAAATAAATGAAATCACCGAGTTCCATGCATGAGTGTGTATGCCAACAGTGCCGAAAAGTACTCTCTCAAAAACATGCAGAATATCCAGTCAACTTGTGCCAAATTTTCAGCATCCAAACAGCCTCCTCACATCATCTCATTCCAAAACTGAGGAATATTCCCAAAAAATTACCATTTACCAATTCTCTATAGCTTGGTGAGCCGAAGCATGTAGACTAAATATTCTTGCTCAACGTTATCATGACCAGGCCTGACTCAAACATTATGATAAATTTCCTAGACTCAATTTGAACACGTGTTCGTTTGACATATATTTGAACACTACGTCCACCAAGATGCTTTGCCTCTCCGTTAAATTAATATTTACATCAAAAATGTTTAATAAAATTACAATTTATTCTTAATTTACTTTCCACGACTTAATAAAAGATATTTATACCACTTATCAATGAAAAATCTTCTGAAATTGTGTTTTGCCACCACCACTACCATCACCACCACCACCATCATCATCACCATTATCATTCTTCTTCTTCTTCTTCTTTTTCTTCTTCTTCTTCTTCTTCTTATTATTATTATTATTATTATTATTATTATTATTATTATTATTATTATTATTACTATCATTATTATTATTATTATTATATTATTATTATTATTATTATATTATTATTTTTATTTACATAATTGTTGCTTTGTTTTATGTTATAATTATTGCTATTATATTTTATTATTATTGTTGTTGTTGCTGTTGTTGTTATCACCTTCATCCTCATCCTCCTCCTTCTTCTTCTTCTTTTCTTCTTCTTCTTTTCTTCTTCTTCTTCTTCTTCTTTATTATTATTATTATTATTATTATTATTATTATTATTATTATTATTATTACTATCATTATTATTATTACTATTATTATTATTATTATTATTATTATTATTATTATTTTTATTTACATAATTGTTGCTTTGTTTTATGTTATAATTATTGCTATTATATTTTATTATTATTGTTGTTGTTGCTGTTGTTGTTATCACCTTCATCCTCATCCTCCTCCTTCTTCTTCTTCTTTTCTTCTTCTTCTTCTTCTTCTTCTTCTTCTTCTTCTTCTTCTTCTTCTTATCATTATTATTATTATTATTATTATTATTAAATATTTTAATATTTTTTGGATTTTTATTTTGTTTAGATTTTTAATTTTACCTTAAAAGATTTAATAAAGGTATTTATTATCAAAGAAAAAATCTTTAAAATTATTTCTTCCTCTGGATTTTTATCATTTTCAGATATTAGCTTAACTTTTTTCTTTTCAAATATTAATGCTTTATCTTTTAAAATTTTAAATATTATAATCCCTTTTGAATTTATCTTTTAACAAATCTAATTTACCTTTTCAGGCATTTTCAAATTGATAAGCTAATTTTATAAGGATAAAGTGTATTATTATTATTATATTATTATTATTATCATTATTATTATTATCATCATTATTATCACTATCATCATTACTATTATTATTATTGCTATTATTATTATTATTATTATTATTATTATTATTATTATTTGCAAGGTTGTTTTTTTTTTTGGCTTCTTTTTGTTTGTTTTGTATTTTCGAAAAATTATTTTTAATAAACTTTCCAAACTTTGGAAATTATTACTACTACCATTATCAACACCACCAGCACAACCACCACCACCACCACCACCACTACCACCTCTACTACCGCTATCACTACTTCTAGCAGCATCACCATCAGTGGCAGCAGCAGCAGCAGCAGCAGCAGCAGCAGCATTGCCATCGTCAGCAACTCCACCATCATCACCATCGCCGTTAAGATGAAGACGATCTCAAAACTTATCGCGACAATCTCCGGTCATCATCATCATCATCATCATCATCATCATCACCATCATCCTTTATATTTTAACCTGGTTGACCTTTATCATCACCACTGTCATTATCCGACACATCAACATCAACAACAACAACAACAACATTAATGTTTCTACCTCCTTCACTGCTCTACCATCACCACATCTGTCACTACTACTACTACTACTACTACTACTACTACTACTACTACTACTGCTGCTTTACTACATAAACACTACCAGTGCCACCTAGTTCATTTGAAATCATCTTTATCAATTATGTCGATGTCCTTGTTGAAATATCCATGGTTAGAGGGATCAATATCACCATTATCATCGCCATCATCATCATCATTGTTGTGGTCATTTTTATCATTGTCATCATCATCATCATTTCCATCATCAAATTTATCTTGGTCATCATTGTTGTCATACCATCACTGTCATCGTCGTTGTTGTCATCGTCGTTGTTGTCATCGTCATAATCATCGTCACTGTCAGCAACACCAAATCTAATATGGCTTGTTATTTTTGTTGTTGTCATCATTGTCATTGTCGTCGTTGTCGTCGTCATCGTTGTCACCACTGTCATCATCATTGTCACCACCACCACCACCAACACCACTATCGTCATCATCATCACCATCAACATCATCAATATCATCACCACCACCACCCCGACACAGCCATCACCACCACCACTGCTACCACCACCAACACCACTACCATCTTCACCACCATTACCATCATCATCGTCAACACCACAACACCACTACCATTATCATCATCAATATCATCACTACCAACACAGCCATCACCACCACCACCACCATCATCATCACTGTCATCACTATCATCATCATCATCATCAATATCATCATCAATATCATCACCACCAACACGGCCATCACCACCACTACCACCACCGCCACCAAAACCACTACCATCATCACCACCATCACCATCATCATTACCACCAACAACAACAACACTAACGTCACCACTGCCACCTCCACTACCACCACCACCACCCAACCATCATCATCATCATCACCTCCGCCACCACTACTACCACCACCACCAACTACAACAACATCACCACTACCACCACCAACAACAACAACATCACCACCACCACCAACACCACTGCCACCACCACCACCAAAATACCACAGCTGCCACTGCCACCATCACCACCACCAACACCATCACCACCATCATCATCGTCATCACCACCACCATCATTATCATCATCATTACCATCATCATCCTTTTTAACAATGCTCGTCATTGTTGGTTAATAACGCAGGTAACCTCCTCAAGAAGAGACCTATGGTTGTAGACATTTTATCTGTGACAATCTTATAAATCTGGGGCAGACCTATCACAATTACTCATGTGGGTAACAACAAAAGAAGTTGACCTCAATATTATTGAAACGAAGGAATGTATTTCATATAGAGTTGAAATTTACAGAAAAATTAAAGACAAAGATAGATGTATGCACAACAAACAGGTGTAATAGTTTGGCACTCAGGAGTGTAAGAAAGTCTTTGATGTTTCAAGCCTATGCTCTTCAGCAGAAAGGAATACAAGAAAATATACAGAGTGGCTGTGTGGTAAGTAGCTTACTTACCAATCACATGGTTCTGGGTTCACTCCCACTGCTTGGCACGTTGGGCAAGTGTCTTCTACTATAGCCTCGGGTCGACCGAAGCCTTATGAGTGGATTTGGTAGACAGAAACTGAAAGAAGCCCGTCGTGTATATATATATATATATATATGTAATTGTGTGTGTATACGTTTGTATGTCTGTGTTTGTCCCCGTAACATCGTTTGACAACCAATAATGGTCTGTTTACGTCCCTGTAACTTAGCAGTTCAGCAAAAGAGACCAACAGAATAAGTACTAGGCTTCCAAAGAATAAGTCCTGGGGTCGATTTGCTCGACTAAGGGCAGTGCTCCAGCATGGCCGCAGTCAAATGCCTGAAACAAATAAAAGAATGCATACAAATATGGATGGGCTACATACAGTACTCTGAGTTTCCTCAGCATCCAGACATTGTTTTCCAATCATTAAATGAAGAATTTGTTACATGTGCCTTGCCAGGAAACTTGGTGAGCTGAGCATGTTTGTATAAATTTTGGTACAATGCCAGCAATTTTGTGGTGTGGGGGGAGGTGGAGCTAGTTAGTTACATTAACCCCCAGTACGCCACTGGTACTGGTTTTATTGATTGCAAAAGGATGGAAGGTGAAGCTGACCATGGCAGGATTTGAGTTCAGAAGGTGAAGAGGGAGGAGATGCTGTTAGGCATTTCGTCTGGTGTGCTAAGGATTGTGTGTGTGTGTGTGCGTGTGTGTGTGTATAGATAGATAGATAAAAAGAGAGAGATTGAAAAAGATGGCTTGAAAAATACTTGGAACCAAACTTTTCTAGAACAAGACAATGATGAAGAGGAGGAGGAGGAGGATAAAGATAGCACTGAAAGTGAGGGTAGGATGAAAATGATGACAATGGCAATGGCAATAATTTTGATGATGATCATGGCAATGACGATGATGGTAATGGTGGTGGTGGTGGTGGTGGTGGTGGGGTGGTGGTGGTGGTGGTGGTGGTGGTGGTGATTGTGGAAATCAACCTCTTTGTCATTATTCATAACCATCATCAACATCATCATCATCACCACCACCACCACCACCACCCTTATCATCATTATCATTACCACTACCACTGCCACCATCATCATCGCCATCATCATCATCATCACCATGTCCGTCACCATCATCACCCCATAATGCTGTACACAAGAACACTTGTGCATACAATGTCCACCAGTAGAGTTTCTCCTGACATTTATTTATAAAGGTCTTGAATTACTCAGAAACTTCATCTTCTTTCAGACAACAATCACTTTCAAAATGACCATAATAGCTTGGTCAGAACTCAGCGAAACTTAACTTAACAACTGATATACATTATTTACATTCAACAGATATTTGTCCTCATCTTTTTTGTTGTTAACACGTTTCGGCTGATGTACCCTCCAGCCTTCTTCAAGTGTTTTGGGGAAATTTTAAATATAATAATAATGAAATTATTGTATACAGTGCTCAAGTGTACCACAACTTGTCAGACAGTGCATATAAAGCATATGCAGTAGTGTACAAATGTCTGGAAAGCGAACAATGCATGAGTCAGATACATGCTTGTGTGTGTATGGAGGGGAGAAAATCAGGTGTAGTGTTGGCGAATCTCAGGAAGCATGGAAGTTTTGAAGGATGCAGTGCTCCAACAACTAACAACTGATGCCGGCAGTTTGTTCCATGCTTCAGCAACTCTCAGCGTGAAAAAATGTTTCCTAAAGTCATGGGAAACCTGGGTTTGAACCTGGGTTCTCATTCCTAAGGTATTTTTGATATAATCATCATCATCAACATCATCATCATCATTATTTTTATTATTATTCAGGTCACTGCCTGGAATCAAATTTGGAATCTTGGGGTTAGTAGCCCGCCCGTGCTCTTAACCACTATACCATATGCCTGTAGGCATAGTGGTTAAGAGCACAGGCTACTAATCCCAAGATTTCAAGTTCGATTCCAGGCAGTAACCTGAATGATAATATATACAATAATATGTGAGTCTGGGCAAGGTTGTTTATGGAAGACCAGTAGTTGCCCGTGCATACCAACCTCCCCTCTCCATGCCACCGATTTTATCCAGCGGAAAGGCAAAGGATGATACAGCTTGGCACCAGTGACATCGCAACTCATTTCTACAGCTGAGTGAACTGGAGCAACGTGAAATAAAGGGTCCTGCTCAAGAACACAAAATACACAGCCCAAGGTGCACCAATTATTACTTGTATAAATGTGAAGCAATTGTCTGTGGTTATCCTGTGTCTCATTCATTTCCGAAGAGATATTCACATCAGGGGAACAGCTGATTGCTTTGGTGGTAGATAACTTTTATAGTGGTGTCAGGGTTATCCATTTTTAGTGGTAACGTTGACTCAATGACACACTATAATTTAGTCAGTATGAGAGAAAAGGGAGTCACTGTTTTTGCTCATAACAAGAGAATAGAATTCACGAGATGCTTGTAAAACATCATAACTTTTATTATTGACTGGCTTCTGTGTCGGTGGCACGTAAAAAGCACCAACTGATCGTGGCCACTGCCAGGCTCCCCTGGCACCTGTGTCGGTGGCATGTAAAAAGCACCAACCGGTCGTGGCCACTGCCAGCCTCCCCTGGCACCTGTGCCAGTGGCACATAAAAAGCACCAACCGGTCGTGGCCACTGCCAGCCTCCCCTGGCACCTGTACTGGTGGCATGTAAAAAGCACCCACTACACTCACGGAGTGGTTGGCGTTAGGAAGGGCATCCAGCTGTAGAAACTCTGCCAAATCAGACTGGAGCCTGGTGCAGCCTCCTGGCTTCCCAGACCCCGGTCGAACTGTCCAACCACAAGTTGGACAGTTTGACCGGGGTCTAGCATGGAAAATGGACGTTAAACGATGATGATGATGTAATGTGTTAACATATGAGGTTAATTGAGGGAAGCTTATAACATTACATGAATATGTTCTGGTTGCAGTCGCATGTCCCCTAGTGAGAAAGACAAATGCGAGCGTGAGTGGGCGTAAGGTGCAGCAGCTTGACTCAATGCATGTTGAAGAATCAACAGGCACTGAATGGTGCGAATTTAAAATTTCTTTCCTTTATATAAAGGATGGACTGGAAGTCCCCGACTTCCACATAAATCCAGAAACTTCCAGGAAGGTCTCGAACATTCTAGAAGCTTGAGGGAGATTACTCTCATTACATCCCTTTTCTGTTTTGCTTGCCGTCGTAACCACCAGGGGTCACTACATTTTTCTTATCTGTCCCCAAAACAACATTATAGCATCTGTTATGTTTACACTTGATAGAAGTCTTGATGGGAATGTTTCATTACTATTCTTTGTGGTGATGTTTATCCATGTATGAATGGCAACATCTGGTTCAGGAATTGAACTTGTGCTCTGATCATCATGAACCAAACATCCTAACCACTAAACCATTTATTTCACTAATCACATGAGCATTACCATGAACCTCCAGTGTGCCTTTAAAGCTGTGTGCCCAATGGGGGCAAAATTTGATTCAACCAGATTTTACCTTATTGCCATATCACTTCAGCTTCCAAAACTCACCTCTACATTTCTTCACTGCTTATTTTTCACCTTTGCATTTTGGTACTGGAGTTAAGACTTTGATACCTTTCTGAACTCACTTCACCTGTTTACCTTACTTTTTCCAAAAATCCTTTCCAGAGCAACCTTCACTTGCATTTCTCTCTTCTTTTCCTTCTCTCCTATATCTATGATATTTGGTGGGGGGTTTCTATGTTTAACTGCATATTATTTCCCTGCTTTGTTTTTCTTCAGACGTTGCACCTGTTATCTAACCTTCTCACTTTTCACCGCTGTTATCATTGTATATGTATATATCCTTTCACTCTGTTATATCTATCTATCTATATACATACACACATATATGTATACATATATATATATATATATATATATATATATATATATATAATATATATATATATATGTATATATGTATATATGTATATATATATATATATATATATATATATAGAGAGAGAGAGAGAGAGAGAGAGAGAGAGAGAGAGTTAGAAGAGACAGACAGAAAGATAGATAGATAAATATTGATATACACACAGAAACGTTAGCATGCCGGGTGAAATGCTTCGCAGTGTTTTGTCTGTCTTTACGTCCTGAGTTCAAATTCCAGCACGGTCGATTTTGCCTTTCATCCTTTCAGGGTTGATAAATTAAATACTAGTTGTGTACTGGGCTCAATCTATTTGACTGGCCCCCTCCCCAAAATTTCGAGCCTTGTGCCTAGAGTAGAAAAGTATGTATGTGTATATATATATATATAGGGAGAGAGAGAGAGAGAGAGAGGTTATGAGAGATAATGCTCTCATAGTTAAGCTCAAGGTTTGGTTATTAAGCGAATGAGGAGTCCAACATAAGTCATATATCAGCATGCGTATATATAAAAATATTTTCAGAATGCGATAAAAATCTAAGGCTGTGAGAGATTTTAGAACATTTATAAATAGGTCTTACAGCTGTTTCTGGGATATTTTATACATCCCTTCATCAGAGACAGTGTGAGAAAATGGTTAAGCAATTGTTATTTTAGATAAGATATAATATAGAGAGTGAAGTGGAGGAATGAAAATAGAAGTGAGATATGCAGAGATATTGCATCTGTAGATCCATTATTTAGGCAGAATGGTATACATAGAAGATTCCAATACCTTGTGAGTAATTTCCAATAGTATTTAAAATTGGTCACCCCAAGTATAGACTTTGTACACGAGGGTTATATTTAAAAGAAAACTCTTATATGTATACCATTTTGCCTAAATGGATCTACATGTGCAATATTCCTGCATATCTCATGTCTATTTTCATTCCTCTATTTCACAGCTTATCTAGAATAACAATTGCTTAACCATTTTCTCACACCGTCTCCGATGAAGGGATATATGAAATATCCTGGAAACAGCTGTAAGACCTATTTATAAATGTTTTAAAATCTCTCACAGCCTTGGTTTTTTATCTCATTCTGAAAATTTATATATATATCATCATCATTTAGCGTCCGTTCTCCATGCTAGCATGGGTTGGACGGTTCAACTGGAAGGCTTCATCAGGCCCAGTCAGATCTGGCAGTGTTTCTACGGCTGGATGCCCTTCCTAACGCCAACCACTCCGTGAGTGTAGTGGGTGCTTTTTACGTGCCACCCGCACGTGTGTTTATATATATATATAAACACACACACACATATACACATGCACATATACACACACACACACACATCACCAATTCTTGCCTGACCCATTCCTACTCTCCTTTATCTCACCCAAAGGTAAATTCTCCATTCACTGCATTCACCTCTCTACTCAAATTTCCATCTACCAAATCCTCTCACAAGGCTTAGGTCGGCCTGAGGCTATAGTAGAAGACGCTTGCCCAAGGTGCCATGCAGTGGGATTGAACCCGGAACCATGTAGTTTGTAAGTAAGCTACCTATCCCACAGCCGCTCCTACGCCTATATATACGTGTATATATATATATACATTATTTACAATGGATGGATAGGTGTCCTCAACTGGTTTGTTATTATGTTTCAGCTGATGTATTCTCCAGCCTTCATCAGGTGTTCTGGTGGAATTTCAAACCCAACCCTTTTGTTTGACTAATGTTTTACACTGTTCTCATTCCTAAGGTATGTTGCTGATGTTATTGTTCTGTTGTTAGGGATGAGAACAGTGTAAAACATTAGCCAAACAAAAAGGTTGGGTTCGAAATTCCAGCAGGACACCTGATGAAGGCTGGAGAGTACATCAGCTGAAACGTTGTGGTAACAACAAACAAGATGAGGACACTTGTACATCCATTGTAAATTATGTATGTAATTCCTCATCCCCAAAATATAGAATAGAAAAATGGCAATGATGGTTTGTATGTTCCCAATGAGAATACTGGTGACAATATTATGATGACGATTGATGATGACATTCAAGTTGACGATGTTGACAATGAGGGGGAGGATGATGATGAAGAGGAGGTTGAAAACAAGGATGACGACAACAATGATCATGATCATAATGATGATGATGATGATGACGACTATGACGATGATGATGATAACAACATTGATGACTTACTTCATGATGATGACAGATGAAGATGATGAAGGACAGGATGAGATGAAGAGGAAGGGAAGGTGGCAGAAGAAGATGAAGAGGAGAAGGGGATTTGAAGCTAGAGGACAAGAAGGGGGAAGAGGATGACAATGATGACGGCGATTTCTATTATGATGACAATGATAGTGATAATAACAATGATGAAGATAATGATGATGATGATGATGATGGCAATGGTAACAAAGATGGTGATGATGATAATGCTGATGATGAGGACGATGACAATGATAATGATGATTGCAGTAATAATGACAATCATGATGATAACGACAACAATGGCAAAAATGATGACGATGATGGTGATGGTGGTATTGGTGGTGGCGGTGGTGGTAGTGGTGGTGGTGAGCACAGTATATCTAAACGATAGCATAATAACCCTAACTGTACTGACACCACACACATACACACACACATATACACACACACATACACACACACTGATGTCTCATTTTTTTTTCTTTTTGATTACAGAGCAACAAGAACAGACGAACA
>NC_043003.1:11316594-11331594 GCF_006345805.1 Octopus sinensis
GTCGATGTAAACAATTAGTCCCCTTCTCCAAAATGGCTGCCATTGTGGCAAAATTTGAAATGATCATCATCATCGTTATCATTATTATTCTTTCAAATTCCTCCGAGGTCAGCTTTGCTTTTCATCTTTTCGCAGTTGATGAAATAAGTATCATTTACATACTAGGGTCACTGTAATTGACTAAACTCCCCCCACCGAAATTTCAGACCATGTGCTTTTAGTAGGAAGCACTATTGTTGTTGTTGTTGAGTGAGGGAGCAATGTATGCCATCAAAGTGACACTGGGGTACAAGTATATGAAGCCCAGCATACCCATCATGACTACCCATCTGATAAGGGTACACCAGGCACATGCATCACAACCATATGTGCATGACATGGTGGTCTCATATCAAGGTAAACAGCATATCACCTTGCAGGTGGGGCTCAGAATTTTCTTGAAGGTTCTTGAATAAGGATTGTTTAAGGATGTTGAACAAAACACCCATGTTTCCAAAGGGGAATTATCAAAACCCCAAAGAAATCCTCTCAACACATGGCTATGATGCTCCCCAACTACTTCTGCTTATAATCAGAGATGCACATATCGTCAGCCACTAAGAGGCTCAACTGGTTAAGGTCGAACAACTGACAAGCAAATCTGTGGTATTGAGCAGAATATTTGCTGTGGCCCATCTTTTATACCAAGACAACACAATGTACATGATAACACTTCCAATCAGTTAAGATCAGAAGCCATGAGAGCCACTGCCTGGTACTGCATCAGGGCTTGTTGTTATTGTTATTGTTGTTGTAATCAAAAAGTTCTTGAATGAGAGTTGTGGTGATGACAACAATGATGACGATGACTACAATGAGGATGATGATGATGATTGTGGTGGTTATGATGATGATGATAATGATGATGAAGATGATGGTGATGATGATTAGTATGGTGGTTATAATGATGATGATAGTAGTAGTGGTGGTGGTGGTGGTGGTGACAACAACGATGACGACGATAATGATGATGATTGTGGTGGTTATAATGATGACGATGATGATGATGACAGTAGTGGTGGTGGTGGTGATAATGATGTTGACGATGATGGTGATGGTGGTGGTGCTAGTGGTGCTGGTGATGATGGTGATGATGATGACTATGACAACAACGATGATGATGATGATGATGATGATGACAATGCCAATGATGATGATGACGACAATGATGATGAGTGTGTGTGTTTCATTCCAGGCACAACCAGAGTTCCCGTTTTATTATTTTTTTTTTGTGAGGATTCCAAATTCTTCATATTTTCACATCAGTTTCTTTCTTACATTTTGTTTGCAATTATAAAGTTCCCTAAATCCATAAACAACATTTCCAGCCCCTCACAGCCTCATCTTCCAACACTAGAGACACAACTACTGTCAGTGCTGCTTCTTATAAAATGGTTGAATGTTTTTTTTGTTTGTTTATGTAGACATTTTATGCCAAAGATTTTCTGCCCGTCAGGCTTCCATGTAAGCAGTAACTTCTTAATTTGTTTTGTTGTGGTCAATGGAGATGCTAAATTTATTTCAGTTCTTGAATTTGAAACTGAGAAGATCTAGAAACTAACTGCCAAAATATCTAATACGAAAATATGAAAAGTCTGTAATAAAAAAATGGTTATAGAACACGATCAAGTCTTTAGAGAAACATGTAAAAAATTAAAAATTGTTCCCCATACGTGTCAATTATCATCATCATCATCATCATCAGTGTTGCTGATGCAAGCTTTAGCTTCATTACTATGGCAACAGTCCAGATATTTATTGATCAGACCACATATAAGCATAGAGACATTTATATATATATATTATATATATATATATATCAAACAATTAGACCTACATGGGGTACAAAAAATAGAGAAAACTAAAGGGAGAAGGCAAGGTATTTTAAGTCCGACAGCTGTTTCTGGGAGCTCAGAATTATGTGATAGTTGTAACGTTCATAATTGGAATGTACATGCTGTACTGCTTGACATTCACACCAGAAGCTCCAATACAAACATTTCAGAGTGTTTGTGTGTCAATCTGAGGACATGTACGGAGAGTGATAAAAATCAAACGTCCAGTGCAACATCATGGTGTTTGGAGTGATCACTAGTGATGGCAACATTATGAATACATTCATCTTTCCACACAGTCTCAGACACAACTCGGAAGCCTACATCAAGTGCCTGGAGAAGGTAGTGCTGCCCTGGGTCAAGAGGGTGGCTGCTGGAAGACCCTATGTCTGGCAACAGGACTCTGCACCATGCCACACAAACAGAAGAACCTATTCATGGCTGGCAGACAATATCTGAGACCACATCACCCCTAGCATCTGACATCCTAACTCCCCAGACTGCAACCTCCTTGATTATTATGCATGGAGCACAGTTGAGCAAGAGACCAACATAACACCTTGTAACACCAAAGATGAACTGAAGGCAAGGATCATGGCAGCATTCATCAACTTAAACAAGGAGAACGTCCAGAAGAGTTACAGGAGATTCCGAAGTCGTCTGGAGGCTATGGTTGACACCAATGGCGATTTTATTGAATAAATTTACTCTTTAGTATTTCAAGATATTTCTATGTAATTTTGGTAAATATATCTGTTAAAATGAGATGTCAGCATTATTTTAATTTTGCATAATTTAGACAACAGTTTATTCACCACACCCTGTATACACACACACACACATATATACATACATGATTATATGCATATGTATACATATATATATATATAGATATATATATATATATATATATATATATATATATATTATATATATATATATATATATATATATATATATATATATAATTATATGCATATGTATACATATATATATATATATATATATATATATATATATATATATATATATATATTATATGCATATGTATACATGTTTATATACATATATGTAGATATATTTATTCATTTGTTTGTTTTGCATTAATTTTTATTCCATGCCAGCAGAGATGAGGCATTGTTTTGTAGATGGATGTCCTTCCTAACTTTCAAGTAATGGATTTTTTATTATTGTTCACAATATTGAAAGCACAGAGCTACAGAATGATTTGTTTGTTGGGAATATCAACAAATGTTTCTGTTATGTTTTGCTCAATGCTTTTGTGCAAGGATGCACAAAGTAAATATTCACACATTCACACAGTTCCACTGCGCACATACATACACGTAACATATACATATCTATAGCTATACTGTTATCATTATCTATCAATATCCATCTATTTACCTATCTAACTACCTATCTATCTATCTACCTACCTACCTGTCTATCTATTTATCTACTTACCTGCCTATCTATCTATTTATCTATCTATCTACCTACCTACCTATCTATTTATCTACCTACCTACCTAGCTATCTATTTATCTATCTATCTACCTACCTATCTATTTATCTACCTGTCTATCTTTTTATCTATTTATCTACCTACCTACCTATCTATCTATTTATCTACCTACCTACCTATCTATCTATTTATCTACCTACCTACCTATCTATTTATCTACCTATCTATCTATTTATCTACCTACCTACCTGTCTATCTATTCATCTACCTACCTACCTATCTATCTATTTATCTACCTACCCACCTACCTATCTATCTATCTGTCTATCTATCTACCTACCTGTCTGTCTGTCTGTCTATCTACCTGTCTATCTGCTTAGCTACACGGATCACAATTCCACATAGTCAGCTACACAGATCTCAAACTTGTGATGTGTATGCTAGACTTTGATAAGACACATAGGCAGGGTCCTGGGTACTGGAAACTAACACGTCTTTCCCATCAAGACAGGTTTTCAGAGACTGGATTAGCATGCTAGTAAAGAGGGCTTTGACGGGAGCCATCATCAACAACAAATAGTGGTTTGCCCTCAAGAGAGCAATAAAAGAAGAAGCAATTAGGTATAGCAAAGCACTAGCCATAGATAGAAACAGAGTAGAGGGTCACCTAGTTAAGAAGCATGAAGAGGCGATTAGAAGTGGCATCATATCCGATGTCTTGGCAGCAAGGTTGGGCCCTTGACCAACACTTCAGCGCCAAACATGAAGGGTGTGCTGTCAGAGCTAGGATGCATGCTCCAAGGAACGAAGGTGTTGGAGCCGTGCGAGAGGCCCAGGTGGCAGAGGTGCAACAGAGCAACAAAGCCACCATTCGGGCTCTGGTAGATGAACAGGGGTGTGAATTACTCGAGCCAAGTAAAATGTGTGAGGCCTTTCAACAGCATTTTACCCGACTGTTCGGGATGAGTGTACAAAACCACACACACACACGCACACCGTAAAAGTTCATACATACATATACATACGCACAAACACAAGAACATTTGGTGAAGGATGCAAGTGAAGATGTGTATGTTTTTCAAGTGAGGGTGAATGAATGTATGCATACGCACGTGGGTGTGTGGGCACACATGTGTAGGTATGAACAGGTGCGCTTATGCGAATACTATGAACTTTTTACCCCCTTACCTTACTTAGCGGTCATTCGAATAGCTCTTTTGACTTAATAGCGGTCAATAACACAGTAATTTCCCTTTGTATAACAGTCATTTTTCATAATGTTTTTTCCGATGGCCAGATAACTGAAGAGATGGTGGCATGGATTTCCACCTCGGCATCCGAAACTTAGAGTTTTATCTTAGCTACCGAATAATTGTCACATATTACATTTACAGATAACTTCCTCTATTTACATAATATCGAGGTCTCTTTCTTTCTTTTGTTAATATACTGTTTTTATCAATATATATATATATATATATATATATAATATATATATATATACATACATATATATATACTAGCAGTATAGCCCGGCATTGCTCGGGTTTGTTTTCTTTTCGACTCTTTAGAATTGGAATTTTTGAAAAGTAAAAATTTTGCATTATGTAGCTTGTTATTCTCTTTAAGTGAACATTTTTCTAGTTGAAATACACCAAAAAATGGCGACACAGCAGTAAAAAAATCATAAAAAATAGGGATTTTCATAGAAAAAAAGCACCTTTTTTTATGTCAATAATTTTTGGCCTTAACATGGTCTGATTTGAATTTTTTCTTTTACGGAATAAAGAGCAAACATTCTATCATACTTTCAATTTTGGTCAACTTGCACCGCAGGGTCTTTTAGTTGAAGGCTACCAAACCTGCCACACACACACAGACAACTTCAGCTTTATATATATAGATATATCTTCTATCTTTTCTCTTCTCAAAGAAAATATTTCTCCAGCATTCACTATTTTACCCTCATTCTGGTCTAACGACCCTCCATGCTTGTTTACATTTGGTTTCCCTGTATGTCTCCACTGTCCTGTTTTTACTCTTAACTTTGACCCTCCATAAATCCTAAATTTTATTTTGGTAATTGTGGGAGCAACTGCCTTTATAGACTTATATTGTCATTCAGTGCTCGAAATGAGGAGCAGACAGGCAGCCGACAACTGATGAAGGGTCGTTCTTTGTGTTACTTGTCCTGTTTTCCATTTGTTTCTCTTGTTGTTGGCGTATTCAACTCATTTGTTTTCATATTTCATGTTGCTTATTCTTTGTGATGTCTTGTACTCATATATGCGTATCTCAAATTTTATTTAATTTGATTTTCGCAGGAAGGAAAATTTCATTGAAGTCATGTATCGCCTTGACCTTCGAAACGTGGAGTAGATGAAATTAAGGCGACTGAAGAAGGGGAATTTTCCTTGTTTTGTATGTCCTGTACTCTATTTTTTCATTGTTTTAAAAAAATGTCCATTTCCTTGGTTTTGTGTTTATGTTTTCGTTTCTCATTGTGTTCGACGTTTTTTTGGTGTCCTGTACCCATATATGCATGTATATATACATGTAGAGGTAGGTACGTACATATATGTTTATATATATGCATATGTTTTATTTATTTATTAATTTATCATATGACGGAACGCACGCATCCATTTCTAAGTAAGATTGTTCTACATATATATATGCATATATATATTATATATATATATATATATATGTATATTTAATAGCAGTTTGACTCCACCCCACATTACTTAATGCTTTGTGGGTGTAGAACATGTTCCCCCCTCATCAAATGTATTAACACACACACACACACACACACACATATTTGTGGATATATATTAGTGTGTGTCTGTGTGTGTGTGTGCATAGAAGCATGTATATATGTATGTATGTGTGCATGTGTGTATATATATATATATAAAAATATATATATATGTATATATATATTATATATATATATGTATGTGTGTGTGTATATGATATATATACATATAGTGCATATGTATATATATATATATATATATATATATATATATATATGTATGTGTGTGTGTGTATATATATATATATATATATATATATATATATGTGCATATTATGTATATATATATATATGTGTGTGTGTGTGTACATATGTATGTATATATGTATTGTATGTGTCCATCAATTTATCTCCATCTACATCTAGCCCAGCCAGTCTCATTTACCCACGTACACATTCACTTAGACTTAATCAAGAATGATGCACAGATAAATAATATTTATTTTTGACAGGACCGTTTTTGTAGCAATAACTCGCCCATAACAATGCCGAGCACGTAATAATGACGGTGTTAAAATATATCAAAGACCAATATTAAATTTCCTTCATAATTTTAATAACCAACTGATAAGATGTACAGAAATCTTCAAAGTAGAAACTCATTGTTAATATATCTGTAGGAAAATGATATGATGTAACTGCTCGTTATGGTTAATTAGGAGAAATGTCTATGAAAATAAAATAGTAATATTAGTATTTTTTTGTGTTTTTGTTTACTTCTGTCATTAGCATAAATAAATGAATAATTTAAATAAATAATTCTGTTTGCTTTTTTACATTTTTGCTATTAATTTCCATTTGTTCATTATTACTATTAAACATTATTATTATTATTATTATTATTATTATTTTGTTTTAGTTGAATATGCAAAATCTGTAAAATATTGATAAATATTAATAATTTCAAACTATTTATATTTTGCACTCATAAGTGGAATATATAAGGCAGTGAGTTGGCAGTAACATTAGCACGCTGGGCGAAATGCTTAGCGGTATTTCGTCTGTTTTTACGTTCTGAGTTCAAATTCCGCGAAGGTCAACTTTGCCTTTTATCCTTTCGGAGTCGATAAATTAAGTACCAGTTGCATACTAGGGTTGAAGTAATCGATTGCCCCACCTACCCCAAAATTATGGGCTTTGTGCTGAGAGTAGAAAAGAAGGTATTTCGTCTGTCTTTACGTTCTGAATTCAAATTCTGCCGAGGTTGACTTTGCTTTTCATCTTCTTGCGGGGTCGATAAATTAAGTACCAGTTGCGTACAGGGGTCAATCTAATTGACTGCCCCCCTCCCCCAAAATTTCAGGCCTTGTGCCTAGAGTAGAAAAGAATCGTTAGCATGTTGGGCGAAATGCTTAGCATTGTTTCATCCATTTTTATGTTGAGGTCCAGTTTGCCTTTCATCCTTTCAGGGTCAAGAAAATATGTACCAGTTGAGCACTGGGGTCTAAGTATTTTCTACCCCAAAATTGCTGGCCTTGTGCCAAAATTTGAAACTAAAGCCGACGAGCTTCAAGAATCATTAAATATTCTGGACAAAATGCTCAGTAACATTTCTTCTTTTGGGGTCAATAAAATAAGGACCAGTTGAGCACTGGGGTTGATATAATTGACTTACCCTCACCCTCGAAGTTGCTGGCCTTGTGCCAAAATTTGAAACCATTATTATAATTTTGTTTCAGTTGAATATGCATAATCTGTATGCTATTGGTTTCGAACTTTGACACAGGGCCAGTAATTTTAGGGAGGGGTAAATCAGTCACATTGACCCTAGCATTCAACTGGTACATATTTTATTAACCCCCAAAAGAATGAAAGCAAGGTCTACCTCAGTGAGATTTGAACTCAGAATGTGAAGATGAACGAAATGCCACTAAGCGTTTTGCCTGGCTTGCTAACATTTCTGTCAGCTTGTCGCCATATAATCTGCAAAATGTTGATAAACTAGCTGACCCTGTACCATAAAAAATGACGGCTAATTGTAGTATTTTATATATAAATATGGCTGATAAATCAAATTAATACACTTGTCAATGTTATCAAGTGGTTGTCTTTTTGAGATGAGAATCAATCATCATTTGTTATTAAAAGAGCGCTGATTCACACATACAAACATTCACATACTTCACGTGTACATGCACACACATACACACATATACTCATGCAAAGTTGAAACGCTGTTTGATTTTTCTTTTCACCATTGAATGTTCATCATCCCACTTCCATTGCTCATAAACACATGCACACACACACAAACATTCACGTACCTCTCTTTTACATACACATACATATACTCACACAGAGTTGAAATGCTCTCACTACCAGTTTACCATCACCCCTTCCTTTCTCGTTCATATTTTGTGACGGAGAAAAACACAAGAGCATTATTATAGTAGATATTGATACTTTCAAACTATGTTTTGCACATGTAAGTGAAATATACAAGGCAGTGAGTTGGCAGAATTGTTATGTGTGTCAAGCAAAACTTCTGGCTGTTTATGTTCTGAGTTCAAATCCTGCTGAGGTCAACTGTGTCTTTCATCCCATTGGTGGAAGTCAATAGATTAAATTACCATTCAAGTTCTGGGGTCAGCATAATTGACCGGTTTTACTCTCCTTGAAATTGCTAGCCTTGAAATAGCTACAACAGATCAGTGCCCTGTCCAATGGGGAGGGTCATGATCTCAATCATATATATATACCATGACAAAAAAGCAAAATTCAAAAATCAAAAGTGAAATAAATGAATTAAGTCTTAAGGCACCTTTAGTTTCTGCCTGGTTCTTCCCTCATCAGCAATGTCTATCAGTGGTCTTCTCTGTTTCAGTGCTAAAGCACTTGTGCCTACAATAGACTGCTGGTTTCAAAAGGCAGCAAGCTGGCAGAAATGTTAACATGCCGGGCAAAATGCTTAGCGGTATTTTGTCTGTCTTTATGTTCTGAGTTCAAATTCCACCAAGGTCGACTTTGCCTTTCATCCTTTCAGGGTCGATAAAATAAGTACCAGCTGCATACTGGGGTCGATCTAATCGACTGGCCCTTTTTCCAAAAATTTCTGGCCTTGTGCCTGAGTAGAGAACAATACTAATGGTTTCAAATTTTGGCACAAGGCCAGCAATTTTAGGGGTTAGGGTAAGTTGGTTACTTTGAGTCCAGTGTTCAACTAGTACTTATTTTATCAACCCTGAAAGAATGAAAGGCAAAGTCGACCTTGGCAGAATTTGAACTCAGAACGTAAAGACAAATGAAATACTGCTGAAGCATTTTGTCCGGTGTGCTAACGATTCTACCAGCTCATCACCTTTATTCGACAAATAATAATCATTCCTACTCTAGGTAGAAGACTTGAAATTTTGCAGGAAGGAGGCTAATTGATTACATGGACTCCAGTACCCAAATGGTACTTATTTTATCAACCCCTGAAAGGATGAAGCGCAAAGTCAACCTTGGGGGAATTTGAACTCAAATTGTAAAAGCAGGTGAAATGCTACTAGGCATTTTGTCCAGCATGCTAATGATTCTGCCAGGTCATCACCTTTATCTGAGTAAAAATAATAAAAGAAGTGAAATCCAACCAGTGTGTGTGTGTATGTTTATTATTGGTGTGATGACCCTCTCAAGATTCAAGAAAATCTGTTTCAGAACATGAAAATCATGCAAACCAAATGTAAAATCAAAACTTAATTTAACTTACAAGCGGTTCTTGTACATGTTAATCAATCAATTGACCAATCAATAATTTATATAGATCATACCCCTGTGATAAACAAAGTCACATGCATCACTAATTTTTTTCCGTAATCACAAGTATCCGGATGTTCGATGGTTTTTCCTCCACAAATCACTCGCTAAATTTTGCTTCCTTTTTTTTTTTTATTTTATTTGTGTATGTGTGTGCGTGTGTTGTTTTTTTTTTGTTTGTTTCTTGACATTTAGAACATGTGATTACATTGATTTTAAAATGAGTTAAGAAAGGATGAGGAAGAAGAAGGGGAGGAGGTAAATGTCGAGCGATGCGCTGTGGGGGCCAACAACTACTAACAGCAGATTGAAATCCTGGTATGGAGTTTAACAGGGAAAAAGACACAACTTGATCTCTCACCACCTCTCTCTCTCTCTCCCCTTTATCTCTTTTCTTCTCTTTATATCTTCCTATTTCTTTCTCTCTGTATATATATATATATATACATATATGTATAATATATATATATATATTTATATATTTACATATATATGTATATACATATGTCTGTGTATATGTATGTATGTGTGTGTGTATCTATATATACATACATGTATATATATTTATATATGTATATATTTATGTGTGTATATATATATATACATACATGTACATATATTTATGTGTATATATTTATGTGTGTATATATATACATACATGTACATATATTTATATATGTGTATATTTATGTATGTATATATATATATATATGTATATATTTATGTGTATATATTTATGTTTGTATATATATATATATGTGTATATTTATGTATGTATATATATATATATATGTATATATTTATCTCTCTCTATATATAATATATATATATATATATATATATATATATATATATATATGTATATATGCATATCTGTTTCTCTCCTTCCTCTCTCTCCCTTTCTTTCTCTCAGAGTCTCTCCGTTTCCCCACATTTATAGTCGGTCCTATCATCTTTTACTTCATCCTCAAATCCTTCTACTAAACTATCAAAGGACAGCCTGATTTCCATAATGTTCTCTGCAATAGAGAATGTTTCTAATTAGAGATTTGTAAATGACTTACAATGCTATGTTTCGATCCCTTGATACAAAAGTTCACAGAATCCAATTTGCTATATGCTTTTGATCAGGAATTGAATATGCTCGTACGATGATGGTTAAACTACATACATCACCATATATGATGATTTCAAGCAAGGGGGAGTTTCAACATGGAAATTAGACCTGCTAGAGATAGCAGCTGAATCATTCTCAAATCATTCGATATTACTGGTGTTTTTTGTTTATTTTTGCATTTATCACATAATGCTTAGCCCTTCAGCATTTAAACTGCCTATATCTAGCCCCAATTTTCTTCTTGTTTTGATCTCAAACTGGCCAGATCTAGCCTCTCACACCTACCCAACATTGTCATTCTAAATATAAACAGTCGCATCATTGAAATCTGAAAGCAACAAGATGACGCATGAGTAATCAAAATAATAATCATCATCGTTTAATGTCCATTTTCCATGCTAGCATGGGTTGACCAGGATCTGGGAAGCCAGGAGGCTGCATCAGGCTCCAGTTTGATCTGGCAGTGTTTCTACAGCTGGATGCCCTTCCTAACGCCAACCACTTCATGAGTGTAGTGGGTGATTTTTACGTGCCACCGGCACAGGGGCCAGGGTAGGCTGGCAACGTTCACGATTGGTCGGTGCTTTTTACATGCCACTGGCACAGAAGTCAGTCAAGGTGGCTCTTGCATCGGCCACGTTCGGATGGTGTTTTTTATGTGCCACCAGCACGGGTATCACAACTACAATTTCCATTTGATTTTTATTTTGATGTTGATGTACTTGACTCAATAGGTCTCCTCAAGCACAGCAGCTCACTCTAAAGCATTCACACTAGTGCAGCAGTTCCCAACGTTTTTGCATTTACGACCCCTTACCCAAAAGTTTGAAACCCATGTGATCCCCTACTATGGGCAGCTTGATTTACATTCTATTTTCTGTGAAGGAGAGGGAAAGAAACTTCTAACAAAAAAATTTATTCAAGAATCCTGTTATTATTTATTAGCGAAAAACATATGTAAGAGCATAAAAAATATAATTAATGAGTTGAAATTAATATTATCCCAAGCCACTTCTAGCAAGGCTATGCAACCCCCCCCCCCCGGCCAAGGTTTTGCAACCCCCTGGGGGGGGTCAGGAATTACCGGTTGGGAATCCCTGCACTAGTGGATAGTTATCGCCACCCTGATAGCATCAAGCTGCAATGTGGTCTAGGGGTCAAGAATGCTGGAGGTCTCCACTGCCACAAGGCTCAACCACAAACCTGTCAGAGAGCAGCTGATACTTTGACATATTCTACCAGTCTTAAGTATCCCAAATGATTGGAAATGGATGCTAGAATTTTGTGGGTTTGTAGGGGCTGGTGCCACATAAAAAGCAAGCACCTGTGCTGGTGCTGCGTACAAGCACCCGGTACACTTTGTAAAGTGGTTGGTGTTAGGAATGGCATCCAACCATTGAAACCATGCCAAAACAGATGACTGGAGCTCAGCACAGCTCTCTGGCTGGCCAGCTCCTGTCAAACCATTCAACCCATGAAAATATGGAGAACAGTCATTAAATGATGATGATGATGAATTGCAGGTACTGACACCAGGTCCAGGATTTGATCCTCAGAAGAGGAGAGGTTCATAAAAAAGAAACCTCACCTATGGTCATGAATGTCAGGTGATGACCAAAAGAGTACAATCAGGAATGACAGCTGAGATGGGGTTCCTTTCATAAGGAACTCTGGACTAATAATAATAATAATAATAATTGTGTACAGTGCTCAGGTGCACTACAAATGTTATGTAACAGAATGCAAAGCTCAGAGATCAGTGAGTTTCTCCAGGTTGAGCTGCTATTTCTTCACATTGAAACATCACAGCTCCATTATTAAATTTGATTTAATTATTTTATTTACTTAATTAATTTTGATGTGCATTATAGATCAGTGGTTTTCAAATTGATGAATATCAATCTCATCCCTATGTCACCCCCACCACATTGGAGAAAATTGCTTCCCCTTCCACCCCACCTACCACTCCTCTCCTTATTTATTAACAAGAAGACAAAATACAGTATGGAAATTGTAGTTAAGACACCTGTGCTGGTGACACGTAAAAAGCACTGTCCGAACGTGACAGATGCCAGCACTGCCTGACTGGCATCCGTGTCAGTGACACGTAAAAGCACCAACCGATCGTGGCCATTTGCCAGCTTCATCTGGCCCCTGTGCATCCAGCTGTAAAAACACTGCCAAATCAGACTAGAGCCTGGTGCAGCTTCCATGGCTTCCCAGACCCCGGTCAAACCGTCCAACCCAAGCTAGCATGGAAAACGGACATTAAATGATGATGATGATGATGATGATGATGATGATGAAGCTTTCATACCAAAATGCAGTCTTTATATCCAACTTAACATGGATGTTTTCAAAGAATGCCATATACCGCAGTTTTTGCCTCAAGAGGTACTCGTCTTTTGGTATCAATACTGCTTCTGTCACTAACAATTGTTTTTTAAAAAGTCTGCTGACTATTTGCATCATCAGTGCCTGGAAATGTTGCTGGCATTCTATATATCATTGGCAGTGAGATCTGGCTGAAATGCAGCTACCAGGCAGCTATCACTGAAGATACACAGTACGTAGAAATCATGTGATCTGCCAGATGATTAGCATCTGTCAATTATATAACTGTGTACTTTTGTACACTTTGCATCTATATGAAAGGTCTTCTCAAGGTGAATACTGCATATTTTACTTTCTTCATATGAATGTGTAAAATAAAAAAAATTTTAAACTAGGCGCAGGAGTGGCTGTCTGGTAAGTAGCTTATTTACCAACCACATGGTTCCGGGTTCAGTCCCACTGTGTGGCACCTTGGGCAAGTGTCTTCTACTATAGCCTCGGGCCAACCAAAGCCTTGTGAGTGGATTTGGTAGACGGAAACTGAAAGAAGCCCGTCGTATATATGTATATATATATATGCATGTATGTGTTTGTGTGTCTGTGTTTATGTCCCCGTTACTTAGCGGTTCGGCAAAAGAGACCGATAGAATAAGTACTGGGCTTACAAAAGAATAAGTCCCGGGGTCAAGTTGCTCGATTAAAGGTGGTGCTCCAGCATGGCCACAGTCAAATGACTGAAACTAGTAAAAGAGTATGTTAATTCTACAAAACATAAACAATTTCCCCACCTCAGAATAAATTGTCACCAACCCTCACCTGTTTCTAAGCAAGATATTTCCCTATAGCTAAACAAGCCTTTCATGGAAGACTGGAACCAAACAAACGAACATCACTTGTATGATGGTGACACACATTTACAACCCTCACATGATGCCAAGACAAGGCTACACACAAACACATATAATTATAATTTCTAAACTAATCTTAAATTTAGTAAAATAACTTTGTGCATTGTCAAGTTGATGTTTACAACATAAATTAGTATGCCATTTTGATGAGAGGTTTTAGTTTAGATCATTTTAAAACAGAAAGTTATTTAGGCTCGGGAGTGGCTGTGTAGTAAGTAGCTAGCTTACCAACCACATGGTTCCGGGTTCAGTCTCACTGCATGGCACCTTGGGCAAGTGTCTTCTACTATAGCCTCAAGCCAACCAAAGCCTTATGAGTGGATTTTGTAGACCGAAACTGAAAGAAGCCCATCGTATGTATATATATGTATATGTGTCTGTGTTTGTTCTCCACCCCAACATCGCTTGACAACCGATGCTGGGATGTTTACGTCCCCATAACTTAGAGGTTCGGCAAAAGAGACCGATAGAATAAGTACTGGGCTTACAAAGAATAAGTCCTGGGGTCGATTTGTTCAACTAAAAGCGGTGCTCCAGCATGGCCGCAGTCAAATGACTGAAACAAGCAAAAGAGTAAAAGAGAGAGTAAAAAGAGAACCAGAGGCAGTCTCAGGTCGGTTGGTACCAAAAGGTTTTAAAAGAGTTACAACAAAGTCACCAGTGTGCAGAAGAGTAAATGGTTTGTATCTCGTCACCAATATTTTCTTATGTCAGGTTATGGTTAAGGTCTTGTGCTATTCA
>NC_043003.1:11336594-11341850 GCF_006345805.1 Octopus sinensis
TTTTCTTTAGCAGAACAGTTTGAAACTTCGTATTCTGGTGGAATGTCTCAGGCAGAACATGGTTTACTTTGAACATTTTTGACAAAATTTGATATTTTAGAAGTTATTTTATGTTAAAGTTGTATTTGGGTTACTGCCTTATGGTCTATATTATATCTGTAGGTAGAACTGGGATATATATATATCAATAATAATAAAAGGATAAAGTAAATGAATAATTAATCAGTTAATTAATTATGTAGCTAATCTAAGTCGTGTAGATTCATTATTTTTCTCTTTGCTTATGTAAAAAATGTGTGTTACTGTCTGGGAGATATTTATGGAAGCTCACAAACACACATACATAAACACACATACATACACACACATACATACGTACATACATACATCATCGTCATCATTTAGCATCCGTTTTCCATGCTGGCATGGGTTGGGTGGTTTGGTAGAAGACTGCACTAGGTTTCACTGTCTGTTTTGGCAGGGTTTTTACAGCTGGATGTCCTTCCTAATACCAACCACCTTACAGAGTGGACTGAGTGCCTTTTACATGGCACCAGCACTAGCAATGTCTGTTTTGGCAAATTCCTGACGTTCACATACACACGAGTCAAATATAACAAGCTACTCCAAACCATCGTCGGAGTATCCATGTAAGCGGAGTCTGGACCAGCTACTTTGTACTGGCTTCAAGTGATGTAAGTTGTAATAGTAAAGTCACACCAAATAGTGATAATTTGAAATAATTTAATATGCATGTTTCAGCCTGCATAATACATAACAGGAAATGCATCCATTATGTAAGATCTTCTTCAGTTAAAACATTTCAGAATATTTTGGAATGTTTTAACTGAAGACGGTTTATGTAATGGATGCATTTTCTATTATGGATTATACAGACCTAAAACATCCGTACTAAATGATCTCAAATTATCACTATGTCATGTGATTTCACTATTACAACTTATACATCTTTGTGGTTTTGTAGCATGAAGCAAAGCAGGCCTTGCAATCCACTCAAGAAAACATAAATGATCCACACTTGAGCAAACTGAATCCTCAACTTGTTCCATTTGCCAAAAGATTTGCAAGGCACCAGCAGGTCTCAAGAGACACATTCATGTCCATAGAACATGATTACCGCTTTATTTTACTGGACTGTCATTTGTCGTTCATGACAAGTGTATCATATATATATATATATATATATATATATATATATATATGTATAAGAGAAGAAAATGGAGAGTAAATGGTTGATAATTAATTTATTAACTTATTGCTAATCATTCCTACAATTGTTTCAATTAATACCCTTAGAAATTGTGAGCAAAATATCATCAGTGAAATATTAGACATTAAAGAATTACATGGTGAACAATTTGTTCTTTCCAACAGACTGTTGGAAACAATTGTAGGAGTGATTATCAATAAGTTAATAAATTAATTATTAACCATTAACTCTGCATTTCTTTTCTAGATTGAATATAGATATGCTTAATATATACCTATTTATTTTAGGGGAACTTTTTTCCCCAATAATATAAGGTATAAAACCAATGTAATCTTGGATGTAATCATCTCTTCAAGAGGTTAATATACTCTGTATCCTTGCATTAACTTATATATATCTATATATATATATATATAATCAAAATAAGCAACAAGGATATCCAAGGAAGTGTAGTACAATCGTTTCATGCTACTTCATTATATTAAACACTGTAAGTATTACATCAGTTTTAATCAGAATTTTTAATTAAAAAATTCTATATGTGGCTGAAGATTGCTCGACATTTTAAAACTGATGTAATACTTACATTGTTTAATTAAATGAAGTAGCATGAAACGATTGTACAACACTACCTTGGATATCCTTGTGGCTTATTTTGATTATAATCACCCCATTTGATTTATATGGATAATACCATACATAATTCTGGTGCCTTTAACTTA
Source organism: Octopus sinensis (assembly GCF_006345805.1). NCBI lineage: Eukaryota > Metazoa > Mollusca > Cephalopoda > Octopoda > Octopodidae > Octopus > Octopus sinensis. The sequence continues at coordinate 11,338,548 of NC_043003.1, forward strand.
CGGGTAAGTACCATATTCATCTGAATCTAAATTTTGCTGAACTTATATATATATATATATATATATATATATATATATATATATATATATATAAATATTATAATAATAATAGTTGGGAATATAATTCCAAAACTTCCATAGCTATTCGTTCATGATAGATTGCTTTCATGATCAATGTTACTATCATCTCGGAACATTCTACTAACATATCCATGCATAGTCTTCGGCTCATATAAGCTCATCCTTTCATCTGATGGTACATTGCGGTAGAGTCATGCGACTTCTTTAAGCATGTATTCCAGGTTATCAGACAAAGAGTGTTGCTCAAGGAGCTGCCTTCCAAGTCTTATAATGTTATCAGCCTCATGTATGCAAACTTGATCAAGTGATGTATGCATGCATGTCATCATTCAGTTTTATTTCAAGATTTTTTGCCAGTTGAGAAAGAGCCGGTTTCTAACCTAGATCCAGTATGTATATATATATATGTATGTATGTGTGTATGTCTGTATGTATATATACACCTGTATGTATGCATGCATCTATGTATGTACGTTTGTATGTATGAATGCATATATGTCATTATTCAGTTTTATTTCAAGATTTCTTGCCAGTTGAAAAAGAGCCAGTTTCTAACCTAGATCCAGTATGTATGTATATGTATGTATGTATGTATGTATGTATGTATGTATGTATGTATGTATGTACGTATGTATGTATGTATGTATGTATGTATGTGTGTAAGTATGTCTGTATGTATATACGTTTGTATGTATGCATGCATGCATATATGTATGTACGTTTGTATGTATGTTTGTATGTATGAATGCATATATGTATGTGTGTGTGTGTATGCATGTATGTATGCATGTATGTATGTATGCCAAATTTGAGTGTGTGTGAATGTAGGTTTATGTGAGTTTGTATTTATCCTTGGGTTTACATGTTCGCTGAGTATAAACAAAAGGCAACAGTCATGCCATCAATACAGGTTTGTCTAACACTTGCAGTCCACTACAAAAGCACATCTAGGTTTCTCGACATGTCTTAGCATGTTGAGCAAACATCATAAATAAAGATAATACTGTGTAACCAAGTGTGGAATGTCTCTTGATCCCTTGTTCAATAGAATTAAACATTATGACCTTGCTTGGAAATGAGTGAGGGTTGGCAACAGGAAGGGCACCCAATTGCTTTGTCAAGTTCTGTTTTGGCCAATGGCATGCATGAAAAAGTGAATATTAAAGCAATAATCTGGACGATGAAGCAACAATGAAAATTATGGTGGTGGTGGTGATGGTGGGGAGGGATGATGATGATGATGATGGCAGTAGTGGTGGAGGAGTGATGGTGGTGGTGGTGGTAGTGCTGATATTGATGAAAAGGATGATGATGACGACAATAACTACGGTGATGATGAAGAAAATGATGTCGATGATGATGATTATAATGAGGATGATGATGATGGTGTTGATTACGATGGTGATGATTATGATGAAAATGAGGATGATGATGATGATGATTATGATGAGGAGGAGGATGATGTTGATAACAATGATGATGATGATGATGAAAATGATGATGATGATGACGATGATGACAATGATGATGTTGATGACGATGGCGATGATGATGGTAATGATGATGATGGTGGTGATGATGATGATGATAACGATGACGACAACAATGACGATGATGATGATAACGGTGGTGTTGGTAATGGATTTTTATGGCGATTTTGAGAATGATGATGATGATGATGACAACGACAACGACGACAGTGATGATGATGATAATAATTATGATGACAGGCAATGATGAGAGGCTTCGTTTCACTGACCGTCGAGTGATGTGGCAGGGGGTGGAGTTGTGGGGCGGGGAGCAGAATCAGTTCACAGTATAAACACAAAACTAATACCACCAGGTATTTTAGTTTGGTGTTTATAACATTCCTACAGTTCTCTCTGCCTTTAGCTGAACATCACCGAATTAATTTTCATTTACTTTACATTTATTTTTCATTCATTTCCAGTAATTTTCATGTTTTTATTGTTAGTTAACTTTTTATTTATATATTTATTTATTTATTTATTTTCAGTTTTATATCATTTCGTTATATTTTCTTCTGACATATTTATTTTATCCTTGTTCTTCATTTTTATTTTTTATTTTTATTTCAAATAAAAATAGTAATAATAAAAAAAAAACAAAGAAAATAACACAGGTAGTTTTAATTTCTTTTCCCTGCAATTTAATGACCTTTTTTTTTTAATGTTTGTTTTTCCTTTTTCCTCTTTTCTGTTTTATTTTGTTTTTATTTCATTATTTTCTGTTTTTGTTTTGTTTAACTTCTTCCATTCACTGTTTTCCATCATACTTAAGAGATAGGTATGTATCAGTTTTACCTCAATCCGACATTTTCAACCAATTTCGTGTGTGTATGTGCGTGTGTGTGTGTGTGTGTGTGTATGTATATATATACATATATATATATATATATATATATATATATATACACTATATTATATTATATATATACACACACACACACACAGATATATGCATATGTATGTGTATAATATATATATATATATAATATATATATATATATACACACACACACATACATGTATATGAATATATAGATATATATAAATGTGTATTATGTATGTGTATGAGTGTATATGTATATATAACTGAATGTATATATATATATATATATATATATATATATGATATATGTATATATGTGTGTATGTATATCAGTGTATATATATGTGGTGTATATATATGTACATATATTTATATATATGCATTATGTATATATATGTATGTATGTATGTATGTATGTATATATATATATATATAGTATATACACACATATACATACATACATATATATATATACATACATATATACACGTATATATATGATGCCTTTTATTTCTATACTTTTAATTTACCCCAATTTTTTTTCCTTTTTTAAACTATAGTAGCTTTTGAATCAATTAATAAACAATTTTTTTTAACCATATTCGTTAATTGGATTTTCTACGGTGATTTACACTAATAGACCATGACTTATGTTTAAAAAAATCAAACCTTAATTGATTCACTAACATTTGTTTATCGTTATGTGAAAAAAAAAAATTAATTAAATCAAATAATTAAAATTCATACCAAAACAACATTTTTCAATTATTTCAGTGGCTTATATTCTGGTTCTCACTCATCACAGTACAGAATTCCTAACCTGTTGGTGAGATTGCCTCTACAGGACCATTCAACTTGTTAGAAATAGCT
>NC_043003.1:11344450-11454450 GCF_006345805.1 Octopus sinensis
TTGCTTTTCATTCATTTCCTTCTCCGTTTCGCGCTTCTCTTCCGTCCGTCCTTCCTTCCTTTTTGACACTTTTTTTATACTTCTTTTTTACCTTCTTTTTTTTTTACTTCTTTTTACCTTTTTTATTACTTCTTTTTTAACTTTTTTTTTTTCATTTTTCGCTCTCGTCATCGTCGTCAATAGTTTTTCTGTCTCTCTTTCTTCCTCAGTTCCGTATGCATCTCTCTTTTTCTCCCCCTCTCTTCCGTATGCATCTCTCTTTCTCTCCCTCTTCCCCAGTTCCGTATGCATCTCTCTCTCTTTCTCTCCCTCTCTTCCCTAGTTCCGTATGCATCTCTCTCTCTCTCTCTTCTCTTTTATTCGCACTTTGTCGCTTTGTCTTCCCCCTCTCTCTCCTGTTCGCTCCGTCTGTCTTTCTTTCTCTCCCGTTCCCTCTCTTACTCTCCCCGTTATCCTCTCATTCTTTCTCTCCCGTTCTCTCTCTCTCACTCTCCCCTCTTTATCCTCTCTCACTCTGTCGTTACTTAACATTTATTCCTCATCTCCATCTCACCTGTTCTGCCGTCACTGCTTCTTCCCCCCCACTCAGCCTCCAGTCAATAGGCCAATTGCAAATATATCTATAATTGTTTCTTCTACTTTTATATATATATATATATATATATATATATTTATTTTTTATACATACACCGTTTCTTTTTTAGTCTCTAAAACAACAGAAAAAGACAAAAAAATAAAAGCAACCAGCTGGTTTTCTCGTGATCACACTGATGCTGATAATATAACAACACCTCCGGTGAGCAATTCCGTCTCCGCTCGCCTCCTCGCCTCTCTCATCATCATCTCTTATTTCTCGGCATTTTCTCTCCAAGTGGTGTTTATTCTCTCTCTATCGATCGATCGACCCCCCATTTTCTCCTTTCTCGGTATTTCCACATAGCCACCACCATTTATTAAAAAATCTTTCTTCTTCTTCTTCCATTTCCCACTCACCCCTCTTCTCGCTCCATCTTATATTTTTTGTTACGATATTTTCCGCTCTCTTGATCTCCCGACTTCCCTTGGGTTCGTCCCGTTTAACCAATTTTTACTATTTTTCTCACGTCTGATCACCATTTTTTTTCTCTTTTTACCTTCTGCCATTCAACCAATATATATTATCTCTGTCTATTCTAGCTTTTCGTATATAATAAGTAAGTTGCACACGCACACTTCTAGCTTTCGGCTTTTGTCACCACCTCTAGCTTCGATTACCATGGATTTGGATTCTTGCTCCTTTTTCTCTCTCTTTCTGTTTTCGATTCACCATATCGTGTTTATTTCACGTTGTTCCGGTTTCGATTTTCGCGTATCTCCTCTCTCTCTCTCTCTCTCTCTCTCTCTCTTATCTTTCCCTTCTTTCTTTCTCTCTTTTTATCTTTCCCTATCTCTGTCTATATCGCGTGCGCGTCGCAACACTTATTTTCTTTTCTCCTTCTCCTCTCCCTCCCTCCCTCTCTCTCTCTCCCTTCAAAGCTCACCACTTCTATTTCTCCTCCCATTCCTTCCTCTCCGTTACTGTCTCTTCTCCTTCCACCCCCTACCTCTCCATTATTATATCTCCTCTTCTCCCACTCAACCCCCTTTTTTCCGATTGCCATGTTCCCGCCCTCTTTCTCTATCAACTCATCTCTCTCTCCATCTCTCTCTCTCTCTCCATCTCTCTCTCTCTCTCCATCTCTCTCTCTCTCTCTCATCTCTCTCTCTCTCTCTCCATAACTCTCTCTCTCTCCATCTCTCTCTCTCTCCATCTCTCTCTCTCTCCATCTCTCTCTCTCTCTCCATCTCCTCTCTCTCTCTCTCTCCATCTCTCGCTCTCTCTCTCCATCTCTCTCTCTCTCTCTCCATCTCTATCTGTCTCTGTCAGCTTCTCTTTATGTCCGTGCAAGTCAAACAGTAACACAAAATAATATAAATCCTTAATGTTACACTTCATACGCACCGGAAAGATGCTTTTAAAGAGAATATGTTTCTCCACTTGCCAATATCCGTGCGCGCGTGTGTTTTCAAGTGTAATATTTACACGCCCGCCTATATATATATATATATATATATATATATATATATATGATATTTCACAACTAAGGAGTCTTGGAGTGTAACGTTTGCAATGCTTGTGTATATAAGTAATTTTCCTGTTAGACGATTCGAATTTGCCCTGACCATTTGCTCATATAGACAAAGCCACACGTACTGGACACTGCTTTCTTTCTTTATTTCTTTCTCCAATTTTTCTGTCACGAAGGTACCAGGGAAGGCCAGGCCGTCTGCCGGAAATATCTCAATGCTGAGTTCAAAATCCAGCTGGGTTTCAGGGGTTTTGTGTTTCATTCTTCCGGGATCGTACAAAACCCATTAGATCGATTATAAAACATTGCCTTCTCTCCGAAAATTGCTTTTATATACACACTCTAAAGAAATGCTTGCTTTCAATATATAAACTTAGGCACATACATACTCGCTATAACAACATAGGCGCGTGTTTGTATGCGTGTGTTGTAATTTTCGAAGACTTCTGTCCAAGACGGGAAACAAATAATTGAATCGAGATATTTTGGTTGTGAGCCATTCCATGACGTGCTTTATGGCAGGAATGTGCCACAGCTTGATTCGCGGTCATCATGCCTTTTCCATTTCTTTTATTCTTAATAAGAAATTCTTTCACTTTATTTGGTCAAGTGATGATGTGTTTTTATTTTTTCTAATAGACGCAGGTGTAGCCGTGTTGACAAGTTTGCTTTCCAACCATATGATTCCGGGTTCAGTCCCACTGCGTTTTCCACCACAGCCCCGGGCTCCCTCTCGTATTAATATTTAGCAGAAGCAACAGAGTGACTCAAGGGCCGAGAGCTTCGTGCATATATTAGCACTTGTCAACCACGTATGCATGTGCCATTGTGGTTCTCTCCCACCATCGCTTGGCAACCAGTGTGGTATGTTTTACACCCCCGTAACTTAGCGGTTCGGCAATAAAGAAACTAAAAAAGTACCCGGCTTAAAAAAAAGTACCGGGGTGGATTCTTTCAACTAAACTCCTTCAAAGTTGTGCCCCCAGCATGACCGCAATCTAATGACTGAAAAATTTGTTCTTTTATTCTTTTACTTGTTTCAGTCATTTGACTGCGGCCATGCTGGAGCACCGCCTTTAGTCGAGCAAATCGACCCCAGGACTTATTCTTCGTAAGCCTAGTACTTATTCTATCGGTGTCTTTTGCCGAACCGCTAAGTTAGGTTGTCAAGCGGTGTTGGGGGTTGGGACAAACACACATAAGGATACACACACACACACTTATATATACATATACGACGGGCTTCTTCCAGTTTCCGTCTACCAAATCCACTCACAAGGCTTTGGTCGGCCCGAGGCTATAGTAGAAGACACTTGCCCAAGGTGCCACGCAGTGGGACTAAACCCGGAACCATGTGGTTGGTAAGCAAGCTACTTACCACACAGCCACTCCTGCGCCTATAGATAACGATATATGTATTATAAGTATGTATAATGAACTCTTCTCTCCAGAGCGGTGCTCAAGTTTTTTACACAGCTTCTATATCTGGTTCAGACTCCGATATCCAGTTGTTATTAAATAACCATAAGATTAGATTTACATTGCTCTTCACTCAATCACCTTGGTTCTGGTTATATATATTCACAGTCGTTATTATCTAATGTAATACACAATAATAGGTTTTCCACGTAAGTCATTTCAGAATGTAGTCTCATTGAATGGGTACTTGGACTCTATGGGAATCCAAATGGCTTAAAATCCATTGTTAATATAAGCTTTACACACGATGGCAGTTGCAGGCTGTGAATCACCCGGTCCGGTCTTAATGCAGTTGGTGTTGCTAAACAACGGGGCTAAAATGATTTGGTCAGGACATCGATGTAAAGACAGGTCGTTTAAATTAACCCGCGATGGTATATACGTTGAGTAATTGTTGTTGGTTCATTCCCAGTGGACCTTTGTTGCAGACTTCTTTATTTCTTTATTGCCCACAATAGATGGGACAAACGGATTTAATCGATTATATCAACCTCAGTGCGTAACTGGTACTTATTTAATCGACCCCGAAAGGATGAAAGGCAAAGTCGACCTCGGCGGAATTTGAACTCACAACGTAACGGCAGACGAAATACGGCTACGCATTTCGCCCGGCGTGCTAACGTTTCTGCCAGCTCACCGCCTTACCTTTGTTGCAGACTTATTACCTAAAGCTTTCCAACCGTGACCTCTGTCTTTCTTTTTTCAGGCGTGTGTATCCAGGAGATCAGGCTATACCTACACAAGCGTGCTCCTTACCGACTTTGTTTCATCATAACTTTTAAAAAAGATGTCTTTTAATGAAATTTTCTACAAATACCTTTCAGTGATCTTTGTTGTAATTATATCAGAATTTAATGTAGGAATAAAAATCTTTAAACCCTAGGCGTGCACCCAATATTATCTCGGGTAGCTTTGGGGGCTGCATTCCCCCGTGAACCGTTATATGGCCTCCATTGATATATAGAAGTGTTTCTCGATCAGGATCCAAAGAACCCTTCGGGGGTTGTTTATATAAGATTTATCTGCAATAAATTAGTTATATTTTTACAATACACAAAACATTTTAACAATTTTTTTCATACGTTCCTAATAATATTTAATTATAAAAGTATAATCGGATTTTTTAAACGTTGAATGGGTATGAGGTACAATATAAGTAATCACCCACCATGTCGCGGTTCACCCATCGTGGTTTCTTATTTAAGCTTACGTCGATTCCTCCAAGGTGTTGTCTGGCATTTATCTCTCTATATAAAGCTGAAGTTGTCTGTGTATGGCAGGTTTGGTAGCCTTCAACTAACACTATCTCCTCCGAGACCCTGTGGCGCAAGTTGACCAAAATTGAGAGTATGTTAGAAGAAGGCTTGCTCTTCCTTCCGTAAAGAAAATTCAAATCGGACCATTTAACACCAAAAATATTTACATCAAAAAGGTGCTTTTTTTCTGAGAAAATCCCTATTTTTTACGATTTTTTGACTGCTGTGTCGCCATTTTTCGGTGTATTTCAACCAGGAAAATGTTCATTTAAAGAGAATAACAATCTACATAATGCAACCTTTTTACTTTTCAAAAATTCCAATTCTAAAGGTTCGAAATAAACCCGAGCAACGCCGAACTATACTGCTAGTAATAAACTACATGTATACAAATTATAAACATAGTAAAATATACAGTGCAGTACTGTTTCTACTTCGCGGATTTTCACCTGTTGTGGGGGATTTTGGAACGTAGGTACCAAAAAGGGTCCATTGTTGGGAACCACGGATATTGAGGGTGGTTGGTTCTTTCTTAGTGTTTAAAGAGCCAGACACTTTCAGCTACAAGATATCATCCCTGACTAATATTAACAGTGTCCAGCACCACGTTGGAACATGCGTATCACTAGTGACTTCTGCAGCACAGAACGAATGCGATATGCATCGATGCCCATGCTTATAAATCGATGTGGCAAATTCATATAGTCCATTAAAAACATATCCCAGCATACTTCTTCTTACGTCAGTAACGGTTTCAGGGCGTGCGACATCTTTATGTTACATAAAGTAACACAAAGAAAGATTTTTAGAAAATATATTTGTTCATATGTTTTAATAATTGGTCTATTCAGGTTTCCACTTGCATTTTATTTGATTTTCCAGTTAATATTGGTTTTTTAGATGTCTTCTTTGAATAATTTTTATGCTGTGAAAGATGTGATGTGGGATGAATCGATTGCAGTTGAGCTTTATTTTTTTTTTCCATTAATATTTTTCTAAAAATACGACTAAATTACTGAAGCATAACTTGAAATGGCATAAGTTGAGGGATGTCGGTATCTTTTATCTTGTTCTAGTCAATAGACTGCGGCCATGCTGGGGCACCATCCCAAAGAACTTTTACTCGAATGAATCGACCCCCACTACGTTTTTTTTTTGTGTGTACTTATTCTATCAATCTGTTTTGCCGGACCGCTAAGTCACGGGGACGTAACCACACCAACACTGGTCGACAAGGTGAGGCAGGGGACAAACGCAGACACAAAGGGAGACACACACACATTTATTTATGCACTCGCATCCGGGTTCAGTCTCACTGTGTGGCACCTTGGGCAAGTGTCTACTACAATACCCTCAGGCTGACCAAAGCCTTGTAAGTAGATTTGGTAGACAGAAACTGAAAGAAATCCGTTGTGTGTGTGTGTGTGTGTTAATGCAATAGAAACAGTTGTTGGCTTTATAAGGTGAGATCTTTAATAAAAATGTAATTTTCTCTTTACGCATTTTTGTCAAATACTCTGAATTTCTCGGAATTCTACCGGCGGATATTTGGATTTACCTGTCGTGCATGAGGATTTACCTGGGATTTGTACTCTACTTACATTTACTGGTGTCTAATAGTAGAATATTGTTAACCAAATTCTTTTAATACTGAGCACTTTATTGATATCTGCCTAGGTTTTTAATCCTGTTTTTCTCATATATGTGTGTGTGTTTATCCCTGATATGACAAAATTCTTCAAGGCAATGTTGTAGAATGGTTGCAGTTTAATGAAACAGGTAAAAAAATAAAGTGACTACCTAGGTTAATTAAACTGAGTTTAATTACTGTTTGATGGTATATTTTGTAGACTTAAAATGGCAACTTTAGAATTTTTGTGGACACTCAGGAATTTCACATATATATGTAAATAATAATTTCTGAGCCAATGAAGGAGTCTATGATTACTAAAATTAATTAAACAAACTTGACTTTTGTATTATTGTATATTTTACGAACAAGACATCATGCTTAAAGAATTTTGGGAAACATTCAAGGATTTCAGTGTGTAGTTTTCTTTGTGGCCCCTCTGGGTTGTTACCAAATTTGCTGTGAGATAAGGAGGATATCGAATCTAAATGAATAAAATTGCAAATATTCCGGACACCTCAGATCCCAAACAACTGTAGACTTGCTACGTAGTAGACATAAAACATATAGTATATATATATATATATATATATATATAGATACATGGTTCCGGGTTCAGTCCCATTGCGTGGCATCTTGGGCAAGTGTTTTCTGCTATAGCCCCAGGCCGACCAATGCCTTGTGAGTGGTTTGGTAGACGGAAACTGAAAGAAGCCTGTCGTATATATGTATATATTATATATTGTGTGTGTGTGTGTTTGTGTGTCTGTGTTTGTCCCCCTAGCATTGCTTGACAACCGATGCTGGTGTGTTTACGTCCCCGTCACTTAGCGGTTCAGCAAAAGAGACCGATAGAATAAGTACTGGGCTTACAAAAGAATAAGTCCCGGGGTCGATTTGCTCGGCTAAAGGCGGTGCTCCAGCATGGCCGCAGTCAAATGACTGAAACAAGTAAAAAAATAAAAAAAAAGAGATAATTTACACTGAGGAGATGGAAGTTCTATCTTCACTTGGTGTATTTTTGTGGGGGTTTTGAATTTTTTCATTAGCTTTATGAATGCGTACAATGACACTTGCTTGAATGTAAATGCAATCACGTACTTACTGTTTAGATCTGGTTCATCCATTACTAAAGGAATGTAAAATATCTCGTTACACAGACATAAATTCAAGCAGATATACTCATCTCTCTCTCTGTTTATTTATCTATCCATCCAGAGAGAGATTGAGTATTATATAGATACACACACAACATTATCTATCTATCTATCTATCTATTTATATATATATATATATATTATATATATATATATATATATACACACACACACACACACACACACACACACACACACACACACACTATATATATATATATATATATATATACACACACACACTATATATATATATATATATATATAGACATCATAGTGTGTGGATTGAGAACTTTGCTGACTGGCTGCTTATTTATAATCTTTGCTCTTTAGGTTAAGTCTGTTAATTTGGCTGGTCAAAGTTGTGATTTCACTCTGGCGTAGTCTTAGCACAGCTTGTGCGTGTGTGTAGATAATGCCACATCTTAATCCCACTCCCCACTTCCCAAAAGTCATAATTCTTGCAATCAAGCAAAGCTCACTAAGGCAGAGCAAGCTTGTAGAATCATTATCATGCCAAAGGAAATGCTTAGTAGCATTTCTTTTGGTTTTGTTATTGCAAGTTCAAATTCCACCAAGGTCGTTTATTTTTCTTTTTTTTTTTATCATTTATTTCTCTTTGGCCCTTTCATTCTTTCTGGGTTAATAAAATAGGTACCAGTTGAGCATGGGGTGGGGTGGGTGGGAACGTGATCAACTGGCCCCCTCCCCACAAAAATTTCAGGCCTTGTATCTTTAGTAGAAAGGAGTATGCCTAAACTCCTACAAGGCTTAAGGCAATTCTTTTAGCTAATCAAATGTGTGTGTGTGTGTTATCACTTATTTATTCTGTATACTACAATATATGTATATGTTTAGAAACATATACAGCCTTGCTGTAAAATGAGACTTTATGATATTCCTCTAGCTTTTGGCAACACTTGAAGGGTATCAAACAACTGCAGTTTTGTAATTATTCTTCTTAAGTCTTCTAGCTTGCTATATGTAATATCAAGAGAAAAATAAGCATACGGTTACATAGAAAATATTTCTTGGCATTCTTCTTCTGTCTAAGCTAATTTGCATGCTGGCATCATAAAAAAAACACAAAAAACAAACCCCCCTGCCCCCAAAATTGAAGAGCTGATATACAAATGAATTTGCTATAAAGTAATCTTAATTCATTGCCTGGTTTAATTAAAACCCTTTAGCATTTAATCTGGCCTTATCCAGCCCAAATATCATACCTGTTTTATCTTCAAATCAACCAGATCCAGCCTCTTACACCTATCCTACAATGTTGCTCTAAAAATATGCAATCATATTGAAATTTGAAGGTTGTGAGATAACGTATGAATAATCCAAAGCAATGTGAATAATTAAGTAATTAAATTTGACAGAGTAATCTGAATTCTGATGGGTTGACCTTTTTGTTACCATATTTCTGTTGAAATATTCTCTTTATTTCTATTAATTTTTGAAATAATAAAAATCTACTAAATTATCTTGGCCATTACTAAGCTGCTAATTGGAAGGTTAATGGGAAATTTTTTATTTAGGTAGCACGTAAAAAGCACCATCTGAACGTGGTCAATGCCAGTGCCACCTTGACTGGTTTCTGTGCTGGTGGCACGTAAACAGCACCATCCAATCGTGGTCGATACCAGCTCTTCTGGCCCCTTGTGCTGGTGGCATGTAAAAAGTTCCCACTAAATATGTATGTATGTATTTAAAGCCTTGTGAGTGGATTTAGTAGACGGAAACTGAAAGAAGCCTGTCGTGTGAGTGTGTCTTGGTGTCTGTGCTTGTCTTCCCATCACCGTTTGACAACCAGTGTTGGTGTGTTTATGTCCCCAAGACTTAGTAGTTCGGCAAAAGAGACTGATAGAATAAGTACAAGGCTTTAGGAAATAAGTCCTGTGGTCGATTTGATTGACTAAAACCCTTCAGGGTGGTGCTCTAGCACAGGAATAAAAGAATACATAGACACAAACACATACCATTATTTACAGCATATAACCTAAAAAGAAAATACTAAATTCATACAAGTGTATTTGTAAGTTTGAAAACTGTGCTGAAGTTGTCAGGAACAAGGTTCTGGTGCCAAATGAAGATACACACACACATTCATATTTTAAATATAGACAGATGTATGTATAGACATATGTATGTATGTACAAATTATACTATTTTATATAGAGATTGTTAACATTAACAATACTCAGAAACAGGCTAGAATCGACGTGCTCAAATTGAGCTAAGTTCCAATTTATAGTTTGAATAGAGGCAATACAAACGGAAAACTTGAGGAACATGACCTATTATCCAATAGAATATCCAGTATATATGTGTACTTTCTTCGACATTAATAAATCAATTTAAAGTTCGAAATAATATTAGTATTAAAAACATACAAGCATATAAACATATAAATATTTAATATTTAAAAATACACAAATATTTTAAAATATGTATGTTCGTATGTACACACGCTCACACATGAGGCAATGACAAATGAGCGAGATTTTTGGTAATATGCTGTGCTTGAGAAGGAAGATCCATCAAGCCAAGTTAGTTAATTTTTTGGCTCAAAAAGCAAAAAGCAAGGCCATGTAGGGGGACATGGAGTTATGTACAGGGTGGTGTTCATGTAAAGAGTTCAGGCCACTTGTGGTCAAGGGAGACTTTGAACCGAGCAGTCGTCGGCATCTTCACCATCTCGTCCGGCAGCTTATTCCACGGATCGGCAAAGTGAAATCTTTGTGGCAGTTACTAGTGTCCCACAAGTGGCACGTAAGAAAGCACCCATAACACTCTCGGAATGGTTGGCGTTAGGAAGGGCACCCAGCTGTAGAAACCTTGCCAAATCAGACTGGAGCCTGGTGCAGCCCTCTCAGCTTACCAGCCCTGGTCAAACCGTCCAACCCGTCCCAGCATGGACAACTGGATGCTAAATGATGATGATGATGATGATGGTGGTTGTGGTGGTGACACGCGCACCGGCACACCCATGCACATGCACAAATGGGTAAATAAATGAGAGTAGCACTTGACATATTTTGGCAGGAGTCGCATATATTTTCATTAACAGTTTGGCTTAAGCCATGTAGAGCCGAGTTATTAAATAAACACACACAATGCTGTGAGACGTATGCATACATGTTTGCATACATGTATATTTACATGTGGGTTAATTTTTCTTTTTTATGCAAGTGTGTCTATATAAATTCCCGTTTAATGTGTATTTCATATGTTAATATAACACGCATGGTGTGGTATGTATGAAATAAATTCTTCACAAGAGCAGAAGAAGCCGAAGAGTTTAAATGACATATCCTAAAGGGCATTGTTTAAACGTGCTACTAAAAGTTAATATGGAAGAGCTCTAGATAAAAATATTTGTGCGCGTCTCTCTCTGTGTCTCTCCCGTGTCTGGTCATTGTAAGAGATTTGAAGAAGTAATGGCTGATAGTGGATGACTGCTGGATAAATAGCCGAAGCACCAAACCTCATAACGTGGCTGAAATGAGTTTTTATTGATTTCAGTTTCGACTGCCATCTCCTTCAATTTGTTCATTTCTCTTTCCTTACCACCACAACCAACGCCGCTGCTGCCACCACCACTACTAACGCCGCTGCCGCCACCACCACTACCGTTCCCATCACATCCACCACAGCTAACGCTGTTCTTATTGAACTATGGCAAGTCTCCTGGACATCTTTGCCTCAGTTTCAGCTTGTTGTCATTATTTTCTAATACCATTCTCACTGCTTTCTCTCTTTCTTACTGGTGAACCACTTTAAGAAAAAAAAAGAAACGAAAAGGAAAGGGGAAGAGAAATAATAAAAAAAAAAAAAGGAATCCTTCATTTTTGTTTTCTGTCCGTTTTATTTATTTATTTCCTTCCTGTATTCCTGTGTGGCAAGCTGTTTGGTGTAAAGGGGCAACGGGGGCGACGGCGGGGTTGGTAGTCAGTAAAGAAAAGATGGAGAACTAACAAGATAGTATTGATGAGCTAAAGAAAAGGGAACAGCATCTCCCAGACTCTTTCCTTTTTATTATGCTGTTGGTTAGTGTGTGTGTGTGTGTGTGTGTGTGTGTGTGGTAGTGATTCCCAGTTTGTCCACTCTGCTCCCTTTTATTCTTCTCCTGTAATATTAGCCAATGGCAGCAACAGTAGTTCTGGTTCCTTCTTTGCTCTTAGTGCCATTGTGCCAGCAGTGGTGATGGTATGGTGGTTGTGGTTCAGGTATTTGGTGTTTTAGCTATAAACTTCTACCATATTGTGTGTGTGTGTGTATTAATACATACATACATACATATATATATATAAATATATATAATAAATTAATAAATAAAACATATGCATATATACATACATATATGTACATACCTACATCTACAGGACACCAGCTTATATATTTATTTTATATATATATATATAATCAAAGGACATACTAAGTATGTCTACCTGCTGGAAATAGCAGTCAACACTCTTATTTAAATCGCCAAAATACACTGGTAATAACTACAGAAATGAACCGGCCAAAGGCAAATGGGCCAAGACAATCTCTCAGCATACATTCAAGTATTTGGATTCACATGCACTGGTTTCTGGATTGCCATAATAGCCTAACCTATATATATATATATATATTATTATCATAAAAAAAAAAAGAATGGTGGTGCCCCAGCATGGCCACAGCTCGTGAGCTGAAACTAGATAAAATAAAATAAAATAAATACACACACACACACATACACACATACACATACACACACACACACACACACACACAAATGTCAGTGGTTCTCAGCTGGGGTCCATATATGATTTAGTTGTTAAAATTTATCTACAATAAATCAGTTATATTTCTTGCAAAACCCAAAATATTTCAATAATTTTCTTTTGTACAGATTCTAATAATATTTAATTATAAAAATATAATAGGATTTTTGAATATCAAAAGGTTACTTGGGTCCACCCGAGTGAAACAGGGATTAAGAGGATCCACAAGAAAAAAATAGTTGAGAACCACTGCTGTGTGTGTGTGTTAGTTCCTTTTTAAAATCTTGCCTGTTTTGCAACATATCTCTTTCTGTTTTGGAGTATGTTGAAGAATGACTAGAAAGAGAATAAATGTGAATTTGTTTTTCTTCATGAGAAAAGAACAAGGTTTGTGGTGAAGTTATTGGTAACACTTGTCTCTGTTGAAAAGCAAAAAACAAAAGAAAAAAACCGTCTTTGTTCTTTTTCCTTCCTCATTAGCATCGACTATAAAGACAGTAACTAGGAATATGTAAAAGTCACCGTCCTGTTCCTTCTGCTAGCACCTTCACCGTTTTCTTTTTTTCCTGTTTCATCCTGTTGGAACCCCCCCCCCCCCCATGCACACACACATTCCACAGCTTGTTGTCAGTTGATAACAATATCCGTTAACACATAATATTTTTGCATCATATAATGATCATAACCTTTGCTCGCTCTGACTCTGAACCAAAATCTTCATACAAACCATGGCAGGAATATCTGAATGTATCTTCTGATGATAAATCTTCAAGATTTAAGTGATATTCACATTTTTTTTTTAAATTCAAGAAGCACCCCCCCCCCCCGCCAAATATCTGTGCTATATATAATTATTATTAGGGGTAAGTATTGAAAGGAAACGGTGTGTTGCAAAAAACACCCATTTTAGATCAGAGAGATATGACAAGTCTGATAGAATGGATGTTTACTGTATTACAGATTATCACTCTAATATAATCATTCTGAAGGCGGCGAGCTGGCAGAAATGTTAGCATGCCGGGTGATATGCTTAGCGGTATTTCGTCTGCCGTTACATTCTGGGTTCAAATTCTACCAAGGTCGACTTTGCCTTTCATCCTTTCGGGGCCGATAAATTAAGTACCAGTTACGCACTGGGGTTGATGTAATCCGTTTGTCCTTGTTTATCCCCTCTGTGTTTAGCCCCTTGTGGGTAGTAAAGAAATACATATAATCATTCTGTCATCAACTGTATTGAGCTCTAGTTGAAGGTTGTGCAAGCTTTCTCTGTCATGGGCCCTCAGCTCCTGTCTCTGACAGTTTTAGAGATCTGCCAAAATCCATTCCTCTTCAGGTCTGACCACAGCTGATTCTTTAGAGAGAGAGAGAGACCCTGAAAGGATAAAAGGTTCAGTTGACCTTGGTAGCAATTGGATCATTGAACGTCTGTTTTCCATGCTGGCATGGGTTGGACAGTTTGATAGGATCTGGTCAGTCAGAGCTGCTCAGGCTCTGTGTCTGTTTTGGCATGGTTTCTATGGCTGGATGCCCTTTCTAATGCCAACCACTTTACACCAGCACTTATACACACACATACAAAAATTTTAATGTGAATGTGTGTGATGTTAGTCTTCTTCTTGTTTTGACCTCGTGTGGCAGTTGTAAATGTGTGTCATTGCTATGGGAGCTGTGTCATTCATTTCCAATGTTTTGCAAAGACATGCCTGGCAATGGGGGAGAAATATTACCTTACTTGGAAACAGGTAAGTGTTGCTGACAGAAGGGGTATCTGGCTATAGAAAATCTGCCTCAATAATTTCTATCTGACCCATGCAAGCTCAGAAAAGTGGATGTTAAAACAACAACGACGACAATGATGATGATGGTGCTGGGAATTAAAAAAATGATAGAGACACTGCTTCAAGGTTAGACATAAGCTTCTGACAAACTCTGTGTGTGTGTTTGTAACTTTGTTCCAATTCTCTATTATGACTTTTCTGTTGTGGTTATACATTATTTGTGTTTCCTCTCTTGAAGACAGTTGAATTAACTACTGCGAAAGGCTAAGTCACTAACACAGAAAAGGCTATGTACATTCATGTACGTCTATTTTTTTATCTTTACTCTGCCTTGTATAGTAAAAATAACATCTTTTATGTGACTTAAGGTTAGTATTCCAAAGGCTAAAGTATGGCTGGGTGGGTAAGAGGCTGTGAGTGTGCGCTTGTGTGTGCCAATTATAAGACTGGGGCTAAGCTAATTAACTTTCACAGGTGTGCCTGCCTGTATTAATTAACCAGAATACTCTATTGGTTTAAATATTCCAACAGTTGTCTTGTTATGATACCAAGCCAGTGATGAAGTAGTGATGACAGGTAAGCAGCTGTCTTCCTCTGACCCACAAATTAAAAGGCACAGACATGGCTGTGTGCAGCAGGAAGCTTACTTTCCAATCACATAGTTTCCTAGTTCAATCCCACTGCATATCTTGTACTATTTAGCCTCAGGTCAACCAAAACCTTATGAGTGGATTTGGTTGGCAGAAATAGAAAGGCGGCGAGCTGGCAGAAACGTTAGCACACCAGGCAAAATGCTTAGCGGTATTTCGTCTGCCGCTACGTTCTGAGTTCAAATTCCACCAAGGTTGACTTTGCCTGTCATCCTTTCGGGGTCGATTAAATAAGTACCAGTTATGCACTGGGGTCGATGTAATCGACTTAATCCCTTTGTCTGTCTGTTTGTCTCCTCTGTGTTTAGCCTCTTGTGGGCAGTAAAGGAATAAGAAATAAGAAGCCCATCGGATGTATGTCTTTGTCTGTGTTTGTCCATCACCACCACCACCATCACTGGACAACCAGTGTTATGTGTCTGCTTAGCAGTTCAGCAAAAGAGACCAATAAAATAAGTACCAGACTTTAAAAAGAAAAAAAAAAAAAATGGAAAATGAGTTCTGTAAATCCTTGAAGGCTGTGCTGTAGCATGGCCGCAGACTAATGACTGAGACAAGTAAAAGATAGAAGATAAATAAGTGTTTGCTGTGCTGAGGCAGATACATACAAGAAAATGTCATTTGTACAGGAACAATGAACACACATTGAATAGATTTAAATTCATGTAGGGTTTGTTTCTATGACGACCACCACCAACACCATCGTTTACTATCAGCAGCAATTCCATTCATCAGAATCACTGCTTTTGTCATTGTCACCACCATTGTCATCAATAATACAACTGTCATCACCACCATCACTGTCATCATTATCATCATCATCATCATCATCATCATCTATCTCATTATCACCATCGCCACCATCACTTATCACTATCCTTCTCTCCATCGTCATCATCCTCCATCCTCGTCACCATCGCCGCCACCGTCGTCACTGTCCTCTCCATCATCATCATGATCATCATGATCATCGTTATCATCGTTGGCCATTATTGTTTTAATAATTAAGGTAGGTGTTTCAGAAAGCCTGGTAATGAGTTTGAGTATTGTGCAAACAGAATGGCACAGGTCTGAATGGGTCCCTTGGTGAAGTGCTGTGTGTGCTTCATGCAGGTTTCCTGATGGACGTTGAGAAAATAGCGACGTGTCGACTGGGTCTGCGAGTGACAGTTGAACTGGCATTCGGCTCAATGTTATTGTCGTTATATTGTTGTATCAAGCCAACTATTCAATCGGATTTTCTGTGTGTGTGTATATGGACTTATTTGCTTTCTATTTATGAGTAGTGAGTATATTTTTGTATGTATGTGGGTGCATTTGTGTGTCTGTGTATATGTGTGTGTGTGAGACAATATTCCTGTGCTTTTGTGTGTATATGTTTATATGCATGTATTTTGTGTGTGTTTACATGCTTGCACATGCTCTTCTGTGTGCATTTACATTCCTAGATGTGTATGTACGTGTGTGGGATGTGTTTGTGTTTGGGAGTGAAATAGAGTGTATGCGAGTGCCGTTGTGTACATGTTTGCATGTGGTTGCATCTGCTGCATAATTGCGTGCATTTATGAAGGTGCATTGTATTATTATGCGATACTCATCCAGTCCAGTCTGAATATACTTAATCATTGTGTTCAGTTATCAGCATGTATGTGTACATGTGATTAAAAGCATGTTGTGTGTATGTGCATATATGTGTGTGTATGTGTGTGTGTGTGTATGCATATGTATGTGTGTGTGTGTATGCATATGTATGTATGTATGTGTGTGTGTATGCATATGTATGTATGTGTGTGTATATGTGTATATGCATGTGTATATGTGTGAGTGTGTGTATATGTGTATATGCATGTGTATATATGTGTGAGTGTGTGTGTATATGTGTATATGCATGTGTATGTATATGTGTGTGTGTGTATATGTGTATATGCATGTGTATGTATATGTGTGCATATTTGTGTGTATAGATATATGTCTATGTATATGTTTGTATATGCTTGTGTGTGTGTATTTGTGTGTGACTGTGGTAAGTAGCTTGCTTATCAACCACATGGTTCTGGGTTCAGCCCCACTGCATGGCACCTTGGGCAAGTGTCTTCTATTATATAGCCTCAGGTTCAATCTGGTCTGGTAAAGTTTCTACAGCTGGATGCCCTTCCTAACACCAACCACTCCGAGAGTGTAGTGGTTGCTTTCTGCGTGCCACTGGCACGAGAGCCAGTCAGGCGGTTCTAGCAACGACCACGCTCATGCTCAAAAGGGTTCCCTGCATGGGAGCCAGTCTGGTGGCACTGGCAACGACCATGCTCGAATGTTGTTTTTCACATGCCACCAGCACATGTGCCAGTATGGCGACACTGGCTACGATCATGCTCAAATGGTGCTTTTCACATGTCACCGGCATGGGAGCCAATCCATGGCCCTGGCAACGGTCTTCCGCTTCGTCTTCTTCCTTGTCTCTTCTTCCACTTCCTCTTCTTCCTTGTCTTCCTCTTCTTTCTCTTCGTCTCTTTCCTCTTCTTCTTCTTCTTTCGTCTTTCTCTCTTACTCTTTTACTTGTTTCAGTCATTTGACTGCGGCCATGCTGGAGCACCGCCTTTAGTCGAGCAAATCGACCCCAGGACTTATTCTTTGTAAGCCCAGTACTTATTCTATTGGTCTCTTTTGCCGAACCGCTAAGTGACGGGGACGTAAACACACCAGCATCGGTTGTCAAGCAATGCTAGGGGGACAAACACAGACACACAAACATACACACACATACATATATATATATATATACGACAGGCTTCTTTCAGTTTCCGTCTACTAAATCCACTCACAAGGCTTTGGTCGGCCCGAGGCTATAGCAGAAAACACTTGCCCAAGATGCCACGCAGTGGGACTGAACCCGGAACCATGTGGTTTGTAAGCAAGCTACTTACCACACAGCCACTCCTGCATCTTCTTTGTCTTCTTCGTCTTCTTCTTAGTCTTCGGTTTCGTTTTGTTGTTGTTGTTTTTCTTCTTCATTATACCTCATTCTCCGGGGTGGGGTAAGATTTTATTGCAAGGAACAGCAGCACTAAGGTCTAGTCTTTGGAATGTCATAGAGCTCACAACACCCACCCCTCCAACCGCCCATCCACCATTCCAACCAACCAACCCTCTCTCTGTTTCCTTGCTTGCTTCCCAGAAAGTAAAGCTCCCAGTATTATGTTTGTAAGGTCAAGAAGCAACTTGTTAACTGTGATCCTGGAAACAGCTGAAGGTCAGTAGGGGCCACCACAAGATGCTTGCCTCCTTGTCTTCTCTATCTTGCCTCTTCCCTCACAGCTACCTCCCCCTCCTTTGTTCCTTTCCATCATCCCCCCCCCACCACCACCACCACCACCACTCCAAGAAAACAACAGAGCAGCCTGAGAGTAATAACATATATCATGACAGGAAATAAGGCCCCTTAGGGCAAAGTTAAATGGTTTGCTTTGGTAAGGCACAACTAGCTAAACTAGAAGAGGCATGTACAACAGGATTTGGGACTGATAAAATTCCTTATAGAAATGCTTTGCTTTTTCTTATTCTTCCCTGCTTTTTTATCTTCTTTTGTCTCTCTCGCTCCCTTAATCTGAAACACATTTTTTGTCTCAGACTCCCATGGCAACCACAGAGATGTGTGTGTTTGTGTGTTCTTTTATTCTTTTATTTGTTTCAGTCATTTGACTGAGGCCATGCTGGAGCACCGCCTTTTAGTCGAGCGAATCGACCCCAGGACTTATTCTTTGTAAACCTAGTACTTATTCTGTTGCTCACTGTTTCCAAACCTCTAAGTTGCAGGGATGTAAACACACCAGCATCGGTTGTCAAACGATGTTGGAAGGAAAAACATCTACATATATATATATATATGATGGGCTTCTTTCAGTTTCCGTCTACCAAATCCACTCACAAGGCTTTGGTCGGCCCAAGGCTATATAGTAGAAGACACTTGCTCAAGGTGCCACACAGTGGGGCTGAACCCAGAACCATGTGGTTGGGAAGCAAGCTACTTACCACATAGCTACTCTTGTGCCTATAATTTCTATTTTAATATTTCTATTTTTTTTATCTCTTGTTATTATCATTATCATTAAATTTAAATTTAAGGTGGTGGTTCTGGCAGGATTGTTAGCTCATTGGACTAAAATGCTTTGTGGATTTTCTCCTTATATTCTGTGTTCAGATGCTGCCAACGTTGACTTTGTTTTTCATCCTTTTGGGTAGCGTTTCTCAGCTTTTTTATCTACCTGAGGCCCCCTCTGATTCCTATTTTATTGAGATGGACCCTCATAACCACTCCAAATCGTTTTATATTTTTATAATTAAAAATTATTAGGAATTGTATCTAAAAAGAAATATTAATATTTTGTGTTTTGGTGAAGTAAAACCAATTTGACCCTGGCTGGGAACCACTGTTTTGGGGCTGATGAAATAATGTACCAGTCAGTCACTGGGGTTAGTGTCATTGACTTGCCCCTCCCCTCAAAATTGCTGGCCTCGTGCCAAAATTAGTATGCTTATCATTAAGGCAGTGAGATTCAGAAATTTGTTAGCATACCAGGCCTTGTTCTTATAGTAGAAAGGATTATTATTATTATTATTATTATTATTAGTATTATTATTATTATTATTATTGCTGCTGCTACAAGAACAGACTACTAGTTGTGTATGATTACATGTGCTCCTGCACATGTTTGGATAAATACATTTATACAATAATATACATTCAAACATCCATATATCATCATCATCATCATCATTTAACGTCCGCTTTCCATGATTGCATGGGTTGGACGATTTGACTGAGGTCTGGCGAACCAGACTCCAATCTAATCTGGCAGAGTTTCTACAGCTGGATGCCCTTCCTAACGCCAACCACTCCGAGAGTGTAGTGGGTGATTTTATGTGCCACTGGCACGAGGGCCAGTTTGGTGGTACTGGCAACGGCCATGCTCAAATGGTGCTTTTTACGTGCCACCTGCACAGGAGCCAGTCCAGCAGCACTGGCGACGACCTCGCTCGAATGTTTCACGTGCCACCAGCACAAGTGTTAGTAAGGCGACGCGGTAACGATCACACTCAAATGATGTATTTAACATGCCATCGGCATATATATATATATTATATATATATATATATATATATATATAATAAAATATTAGGGAATAAATCCAAACTTACAGGGAAAAATCAGATTTAGTATTGAATCCAATTTTATAGTAAAATATTATATTATATTAAATTAGAGATAAAACCACTATTAGGCAAATCATACAATGAAAATCTTAAGCCAATACATAAGATTAATTAATTTATATTATTTTAAATATATATCAAAATTATTAATGAGTATCATTATCTTTTTTTAATAATTTTGATATATATTTAAAATAATATAAATTAATTAATCTTATGTATTGGCTTAAGTTTTTCATTGTATGATTTGCCTAATAGTGGTTTTATCTCTAATTTAATATAATTATATATAAATATATATATATATATATATATACATATATATATATACGCACATGTGTTTGTTAGTGTACATTTATATTACATGAAGAATAGCCTTGTTGAATATTTCAGCTCAAAGATAGGTTCAGTGGATCACTGGTTTTTTGCATTGTTGAGAATTGAAATGATGGAGTGAGGCAGAGAGGTGGGGCTGCAGGAAGTGCGTATTTGAAAGCTTTGATTAAAGACATTGTTATCTCATGATCCCGAGATCACATTCCACTCACTCCAAGCACCGTATTTTTGTTCTATTGCAGATCACCTCATTCTGTTGGCTTTTAAACCAGCCATATCCGGCACAAATATTCCCCTTGTTTTATGTCCAAACTGCCCTGATCTAGCCTCTAACAATTACCACACAATGTCTTTCTAAAAACGAACAATCACATCTTCGAAATCTCTATGCTACAAGATAATACATGATTAATTCAAAACAATGTTGGTAAATACATATTATATATTATTATAAAGTCATTTGAATACTCAGGGGTTAAGCTTCAAACATCCATTTAAAAAGACAAACTTATCCTAAATATTGTGGTATGGCAGGCTGAGATTGCTTATTTAGCAAATGAAATCTATAGTTTAGTTTTAACCCTTTCATTATCATCCCAGCGGAAACTGCCTCTGATTCTGAGTACAAATCTCTTGTTTTCATAAATTTTGAATTAAAATCTTCCACCAAACCTTATTTATGTTCCTAACACTATCTGAATGATAGCTAAGTTATTTTACTAAATTATTTTTTATATTTAAAGTAATTGAAAGAAACACAGAGCATCTCAACAGAAATATGGTAACAAAAGGGTTAAAATATATAATAGAGAATCAATTCTTAACCCTTTTGATACCAACCCAGTTGAAACCGGCACTGGCTCTGAGTACAGATGTCTTGTTTTCATAAGTTCTGAATTAAAATCTTCTACCAAACCTAGCTTAATGATAACTAAGTTATTTTACTAAATTCTATATTTAAAGTAATTGAAAGAAACACAGAGCATCTCAACAGAAATACAGTAATGAAAGGGTGAATCCTTAGAATGTCTTCACTCACTGGCCATATTTTTTTTCCTTTTTGCACTTTGCTGTAGACCCACCCTCTACAGCAGGAAGTGCCAATGCTGCTCTCCCTGATGAGGAGGACTGACCTACCTGTTAGAGCCCCGTGCTGGTGCCACGTTAAAACCATCCAGCACACAGTGTAAAGTGGTTGGTGTTAGGAAGGGCATCCAACCATAGAAACCATGTCAAACCAAACTGAGATCTGGTGAAGCGCTCATCAAACTGTCCAGGAAAATGGACATTAAATGATGATGATGATGATGAATGCTAATTAATAGTTCTTGGAGAAAGCTGTAAATTGAAATTAGGAAATCCACAATTTCTCTTTCATTGTGTGCCTTTGCAATTGAATTATCGTCAGCTTTATTCTAACTTTCTCCATTTTATTATTAATTAATCAATCATTAACCGAAATTATTAATTTCACAAACTTGATAAACAACCAGTCGATAGTAAAATAGAATGTGGTGGTGGGGTACCCGCAAAAAAACTCACCCTGCCCTCCTTTCTGGTGGGGGTGAGGGAAGAAGGTGAAAGCTGTAAGAACCATCTCTCCTCCAAAATTTCATTAGTAATCATTAGCACGATGTATCAGAATTTCCTGTCTTAAAAATAGCCGCAGACTTGGCAGTTGAAGCTATAAACATGAACTGATTGATATAGATTTTTATGGTTTCTGTGTTCTGGCTTTGTTAAAATGATGTTGATGTTGTCGCTGTAGTCTGGTCTATAGATCTTCTGTTTATGTATCCTACATAAGGACCTTCTGCTCCGGGATATGTGCTCTTGACCAGCTGTGCAGCATAATGCAGTCCATTACTGGCAAAATGCATGGAAATTACATTTGTGTCTTTGTGGATGTGGAATAAATGTTTTGGATTTCTGTTATGATCATATATTTATTTCTTTATTGCCCTTTGGGGGCTAAACATAATGAGGACAAACAAGGACAGATGAAGGGAATTAAGTCGATTACATCAATCCCAGTGCATAACTGGTACTTTATTTATCGACTCTGAAAGGATGAAAGGCAAAGTTGACCTCGGTGGAATTTGAACTCAGAATGTAGTGGCAGCCGAAATACCGCTAAGCATTTCGCCCGGTGTACTAACTATTCTGCCAGCTCACTGCCCTTATATTATGATAATATATTGTTCATTTCTTCTTTTCCTCTATCTGCTCTATGAATTAAGAAGTTTTTCTTCCCAACCATATGGTTCTGGGTTCAGTTCCACTGCATGGTACCTTGGACAAGTGTGTTCTATTATAGCCCTAGGGCTGAATGAAGCCTTATGAATGGATTTGGTGAACGAGAACTGAAAGAAGTCTGTGTGTCTTCTTGTCTTGGCACTGAATGATTGTTATAAAAGAATGTCATTCATCCCCAATATTCTGCAGAAACATGTCTGGCTGTGGGGAAATATTACCTTTCCTTGAAAACAGGTGAGTGTTGGTAAGGAAGAGCACCCCACCGTTGGAAATTTAGATTATAAGTTTCTCTAACAGTACCATGCTAATAATTAATGTTTCAAACCCTAGCTAATTAATGACAAAATTATTTTACTTAATTCTTCGTTATTTTCATAATTTATTGAACTCCAAAGTAGTGCGTTTCAACAGAAATACGGTAACAAAGAGGTTGAGTGAAAAATGATATATTGGACAATGTAGGTAGTGTCGGATGTACAAAATGCTGGATGGTCACCGCTGGAATGTCTTTGATTCCAGTCAGCTCAATCAGATCTCACCTAAGTCTAAACAACAAGAAACAACTATGTTTACAAGTTCTGATACTAATGTAACCCTTATCAGTTTTATGTTACAGTAGGTTGTCCCCTATTTGTGGGAGACATTAATGTTAAGCTGCTTGGATTGTTGGGGACAAGTTTAACCCTTTTGTGTTCAGATTACTCTGTTAAATGTAATACTCTTTCACTCAAATTGTTTCGAATTAATCATGCATTATCTCATAGCTTTGAGGTTTCAATGATGTGATTGTTTATTTTTAGAATGTTAATGTAGGTTAGGTGTGAGAGGCTTGATCTAGCCAGTTTGAATATAAAACATATAGAATATCTGGGCCAGATATGGCCGGTTTAAACACTAAAGGGTTAACATGGCTATAGAGACATCTTAATGTTGGTGATAAAATAGGAACACTCAGAATTTCCAGCACCTTATCAATTTAACTAATCCCATCTAGAAATGTTTACACAAATAAATTGTAGAACTCTCTCAAGATACAGGACTGTTATCCAGTTTGACTTCTAGGATTTTTATGACTGGGAGCTGATAAAACTTTACAAAACCTCTATTGTTAAGGCCACAAAGAGCGTCTTTGAAATTATGAAATTAATAAATTATCATTACTATGAAGTTTTTTTAATTAACTCTCAGTGGTAGACACATCACGATAACCATGACATGGGGTGCTGGATATCATAAATAATATTTTTATACCTGAATGGCTTGTTTGTACGTGTGGTAACAAAATTTATACTCCCCATCCCCTTTACAAATTACTTGAAAAATATGATCCCTACTTCTCTGAGCGGAATTGCTAAAACATAATGTTTGTTAAGACATTGATGACGATGATGATATAATAGTAATAATAGTAATAATAATAGTAATAGTAATAACAATAGTAATAATAATAATAGTAATAATAACAATAGTAATAATAATAATAGTAGTTATAATAATAATTGTAGTAGTAGTAGTAGTAATTATGCAATTGACACAAGGCTTGAAATTTTTGAGGGAAGGGGGCTAGTTGTTGTAATTGACCCCAGTGTTCAACTGGTACTTATTTCATTCACCCTGAAAGGATGATGGACAAAATGGTGCTAACAATTCTGCTAGCTTGCTGCCTTTAATAATAATGATGATAATAATAATAATGGTTTTGAATTTTGGCACATAGCCAGCAAGTTCATGGGAGGGGCTAAGTCAATTAAATCAACCCTAGCATTCAACTGGTATTAATTTTATCGACCCGTAAAAGGATGAAAGGCAAAGTCGACCATGGTAGAATTTGAGCTGAAAATGGGAAGATCTATGAAATGCTGTTAAGCATTTTGCCCAGCATGTTAACAGTTCAGCCAGCTTGCTGCTCTAGTGTTAATAAAATTACAAGAGCACTCATAGAGCACAGGCCTTTGCCAAGGCAAAACCCATGTCCTCCCGATGATTATCCAGAGATGATTTTTAAAATGAGAATATCTGAAATAAACTCAACTGTTCTCGCAAATGAAAATGCTAAAAATGAACCCGACCACTCTCAAAAATTAATTAAAAAAACAGAAAAATAATCCAGAATCCTTGTCCTGTACCAGATAGATCCCAAAACCTAATCAGTTTGTGCTAGTCACGAGGCCAAACATCTCTGAAAGTTTCATCCGAATCCATGCTGTGGTTCTTGAGATATCTTTTCCACTGACAAACAAATACGACTGAAAACAATGCCTTCGCTAAGGCGGAGGTAGTAATAAAACAAACTTTATTTAGGGACATTTTGAGTGGGATGGGCTTACTCAACCTGAAGAAAATTCTAACTAAGCCCCCACCTGCAAAGTCATGTGGTGATTATCTTGATATGAGATCACCACGTTGTGCACATATGGTTGCAATGCATATGCCTGGTGTACCCTTATCAGACGGATAATCATGATGGGTGTATCAGGCTTCGTATATTTCTACCCCAGTGTCACTTTGATGGCATGTATTGCACTCTCACACAATAATGATGATGATGATAATAATAATAATAATAACAACAACAACAACAATAATAGGTGGTGGTCATGGTCTCTTCAGCTGTCCTCTTTAAGGGTTGGACCTAAGACTGAAAGCAGTGTTATTACATAGAGTGCTCCTGCTATAATAGTACAATATGTTTTTATTCATTCATTCGACATCTGTTTTTCCATGCTAGCATGGGTTACACAAATACATATTGTTGAAGTGTCATTTTACAGCTGGATGTTCTTCCTGTCACTAACTCTGACCTGTTTTCCAAGTACAAGTATTTTTCTTTTCTTTTTTTTAAATCCTTTTTAAAAAATTTTTTTTTATTGTGCTTGTCTTTGAAAAAAACAGAGGGTATCAGGCAATTTGTTGAGAAGGAATGCAAGATGCATTTCATCAGTTATAGCTCAACTGTATTTTTTTTACTACATGCAATGTGAAGAATACAAGCATTCACACACCCACACACAATCATCATCATCATAATCATAATCAGCATCACCGTCATCATAATCATCATTATCATCACCATTATTATCATGATCATCTTATGTCTGTTTGTATATGTCTTTACTAATTTCAGTCATTAGACTGTGGCCATGCTGGGGCTCTGGCATGTATTTTTCAGTCGAATGAATCAACCCCAGTACTTTTTTTTAAAAAATCTGGTACTTATACTATTGTTCTCTTTTTGCTGAATGTAAATAAACTAACACCAGTTGTCAACCTGTGATGGGGCAAACACAGATACAAAAGACACATGCACACACACATAGCTATATTTATATGTCAGGCTTCTTTCAGTTTCCGTCTACTAAATCCACTCACAAGGCTCTGGTCAGCCCAAGGCTATATAGTAGAAGACACTTGCCGAAGGTGCCATGCAGTGGGATTGAACTCAGAATCATGTGCTTGGGAAGCAAGTTTCTTGCTACACCTCTGCGCACGTGTGTGTGTATATATATATATATATATCTATATATATATATATATGATGGGCTTGTTTCAGTTTCTGTCTACCAAATCTACTTACAAGGCTCTAGTTGGCCTGAGGCTATATAGTAGAAGACACCTGCCCAAGTTGTTGCACAGTGGGACTAAACCCAGAGCCATGTAGTTCGGAACCAAACCTTTTGCCATGCCTGTGCCTGAACCATACATACATATAAATAAAATATTTTTGGCGATTTTTTTTTTTTTTCCCCCCTCCGTCTTCCTTTTTTATTGGACTTTCTTCTGTTTCTGAGGAAGAGCTTTATTCGAATTGTAAAACCACCTTTCTTTCCTTCCCTGAGCGTCTGCTAATACTTTACATGTACCACATGAAAATTGACAAAACCAGGAACTTCCAAGGCCTCAGGTTTTATTTTGGAGATTTCCTTCTCCTAGGTAGATTACCAACTATGGTTAAAGAGCTTCTACCTGCCCATGACGTAAGCTATCCCATTCCAGACACTCAAACACTCTATAAAGTGATCAACTATCACTCAGGTGACTAACACAGAGTAGCTCATTCATTAAAAAAAAATCTCATCTGCAAATGCATGGAAAACAAACCTCCACCAACTATTCTGCCTATATGTCTGTGCACACCTTTGACTGCAGTGTATGCCAGACAGGTTTTCAAATCCAACGGGGACTTCAAAGGACATTTTAAGATCCACAAAGAGCAGAACTTATCTGTAGGTCTTGGTGGTCCAAATCAGATGTGCAATCTTTGTGGGTGTCCTTTCACAACATTGTCTGGTTTAAAAAGCAACATCAGATGCCATGATGGTTCTAAGGTGTAGGTACAGGAGGTGATCAAAGTCTGCATAAGAAGTAGACAACCACCATATATATGTATGTATGTATGTGTGTATGTATGTATTGATGTGTGTGTGTGAAACGACTCCCAGAAGGTCGTTAAAAAAAAAGATTATTCTTCGTTTAAGTTTTCTCTTTTCGTTTTGACTTTTGAAATTAGAGTCTGGAATACACTGTTCCCTTCTACCCCTTTTTTTGTCTTTCTCTTCTTTCTCGTTTGTTTTATGTCAATATGGCTGGAGACAATTATTTAATAAATTATACGGGAATAATAAAAAGGATGCATATTTTTCCATCTCATGATTGGAAACAATCCCCCTAGGCAAGGCCTAGCAAATCATAAGAAATTACTGCCAAGTTGAGGAGCTTTTTCTCGCTTGTAAACGAGATGTTGTTGATGAATACAAGTAATATTTAGTCCGTTGTTTAACACGACAACAACAACAACAACGACAACGACAAAATGGATATTGTTAATTTCTTTTTTTGTTTTATTCCTTTTAATTTTTGCCCTTTTTTTAATATTTTATTCCGTTTTATTGCTCTGGTTTTATTTTCTCAACTTGAGTGTTTATATTATCATCGCTTCTGTCCCAGTATATTCCATGCAAAAATCGAAAACTGTGTTGAAGAAGTGGCAGAGAGAAAATGAATTTGTCTGTCTGTCTGTCCGTCCATCTTCTTCCTCTTTTCTCCTCCTTCACTTTTCTCTTCTCCTCTCTTTCCTCTTTTTTCTTCTCATTATTATTATTATTATTATTATTATTATTATTGTGTGTGTGTGTATACATTTTGCACCCATCTTTTCTTTGTGCAGTGGTAGAGGTGGTAGGGGAATGTTGCTCTATCATGATAGGTTCTCTTCGGGTTTTCAAATTTAGCATAATCCACTCCATTCCTCCTCCAGCTTTTTTAATAACTATAAAATTTAAAATTGGGATGATGACGTGCACACGCCACCATCGGTGATGTATATAATAACCTTTTTATTATTATTATCATCATCATTATTATTATTATTATTTTTTTTTTTATGCTTTATTTAATTTTTTTCATGTTTCATTTCCAGATGTTATCTAGTTCTTGATTTTCTTATTGTTTTTATATATATTTATTTATGTTCTTATTTTATTTAATTTTTTTTCCATTTTGTCTTCTGCATTCAGAACGCTAAATAAATTTGTCTGCAAAATTAAAAAAAGAAAAGAATTATTAAAAACGAAAAAAAAAAAACCTCCAATAAAACACAACAAAGCCCCCAACAAAAATAACTCCAAATTTTCGAAATAGGAATAAGACAAAAACAAATCTTTTATTGGTATGGAACGAAGCCAAGAATAATAAATGTTTCCCTGTATGTTTGGTGTTTTGCCAGTTCCTGAGGTGAAACAGATTTAGTGCTTAAACAATTGTCCTTTTCCCCACTAGTTTAAAACTCATTTTTCTCTCTGTATCCTAGGTAATTCTTATGTCCGGCTTCTAGTTTAGCACTTCAACTCACAGAAGCGTTTGATTGGTAAGTCAATATTGCTGCAACACAAAAGACTCGTACTAACATCGGCTCTTCACCTCATAGACTTATGTAGCTGGCTCCTTCAAGTGAGCAGCTACCACCCATTATTGGATAATGGTCTCACAAGCACATTTCCATACCCAGTAAAGGGCTCTAGATCACTGGTTTTCAACCAGGGTCCAGATGACCCTTGGAGGTGGGGGGGTCCATATAAGATTTTGTTATGATTTATTCCAATTAGGTTGACTTTGCCTTTCATCCTTTTGGGGTCGATAAAATAAGTACCAGTTGTGCACTGGGGGTCAATGTAATTGACTAACCCTCTCCTCTGAAATTACTAGCCTTGTGCAAAATTTGGAACCAAAGTTTATGTATAATAAATTGGTTTTACTTCAACAATAGGCGTAGGAGTGGCTATGTGATAAGTAGCTTGCTTACCAACCACATGGTTCTGGGTTCAGTCCCACTGCGTGGCACCTTGGGCAAGTGTCTTCTAATATAGCCTCGGGCGACCAATACCTTGTGAGTGGATTTGGTAGACGGAAAAGGAAAGAAGCCTGTTATATATATGAATGTATGTATATATGTGTGTGTGTATGTATGTGTGTGTATATGTTTGTGTGTCTGTGTTTGTCCCCCCAGCATTGCTTGACAACCGATGCTGGTGTGTTTATGTCCCTCTAACTTAGCAGTTCGGCAAAAGAAACCAATAGAATAGGTACTAGGCTTACAAAGAATCAGTCCTGGGATCGATATTCTCAACTAAAGCAGTGCTCCAGCCTGGTCGCAGTCAAATGACTGAAACAAGTAAAAGAGTAAAGAGTAATATACAAAACATTTTAGCAATTCCTGATAATGCTTAATTATAAAAATGTAATAGAATTTTTTAAACTAGGAGTGGCTATGAGTAAAATAGAAATCGAAAGGGTCCTTAGGTAAAAAAACAAAAAAAAAACACTGCTCTACATAGATATTGCTGTGAGGTTAAGCGATACTCTTTCTAAGTTTGAGATCAAGTTCTTTGCATGGAACCTTTGGCAAATGTTCTCCAGTAAAGTACATGACTGACCAATACTTTGTCAGTCAATTTGTTACATGGAAACTGTGAGGAAGCTCATCATTTGCAGGTGGCTACATGTTTGGATGCGAATTCATCACTTCCAATTTATGAAATGATGAACAAAACATTCACTGATGTCATGAATAGCCACTGAACCAAGCAAAAGTTCTGTATAAGCAATTAAGGCCATTATTAAATTAAAATAGCCATCTACATATCATACTTAATGTATATACACTGTTGATAGGCCACTTACTGTTGTATCTGTCCTGAGATAACATCTTGTACAGACTTGGGGTTTGGGGATTTTTTTAGGTTTGACCATCAAGCAAGCCATTAAGATTAAACAGATAATGCTTGATGATTTTGTTTTCCATTTACTGTATTTAGACCAAGTCAGCTTGGAATAAGCCCCACTTTCCTTTTTTAGTAATATTCATAGGAACCTCAAGCCAACAAGTGATTCTCTACACTGTTGCTGGTTGTAAAGACCCCTTCTACTACAAATAGTAGCCAAATATCCCTCAAATCATACAACACTGTCTTAAACGAAGAAGCAATTCATCATCATCATCATTTAACATCCGTTTTCCATGCTGGCATGGGTTGGACGGTTTGATTGAGGGCTAGCAAGCCAGATGGCTGCACCAGGCTCCAATCCAATCTGGCAATGTTTCTACAGCTGGATGCCCTTCCTAACACCAACCACTCTGAGAGTGTTGTGGGTGCTTTTTACATGCCACCGGTTCGAGGGCCAGTCAGGCAGTACTGGCATCAGCCATGCTTGAATGGGGCTTTTTATGTGCCACTGGCACAGGAGCCATGTGTATGTATGTATATAGATGTATGTGTATATACATTTATAAAGTTAGATGTAAACCAATCTGTACACATGCATTTGACTATGTATGTGATCATGTATGTGTGTGTGTGTGTGGTGTGTGTGTGTGTGTATGTATCTGTGTCTGGAATCTTTATGCTTATTTATTTATGCTTATGCTAGGTTTACATCAATAAAGACATAACATGTCTATGTTTATATGTCCCTACAAAAATATAAAAGCTAGACAGATGAAAATTTGTCCAAGTATTTAGCAGTTTCTACCTGTAACATCTCTTAGATATATCCTCCTGTCTGTTTATATATGTATATATATGTATATATGCATACAGTGTGCAAGAGCAGACATGTACATGTGTTCTTGTTTATCTCACTGGCTTGCTGCACCTACTAATTAAAATACTTCCAAAACATTGGCAATATTTTTGTTATTGTCCTCCAAAATTCCATTCGAATGCAGTCTATGCTAGTTTGTGTTAGCTGTAATTAAATACACCAAGATTGCTATCCTGCGCCACCACTGTTTTCTTCACAGGTTCCATCTGCTGCTACCAGCAACATCATTCCTGCCGCCAACACCAATACCACTTGTCCTTTCAATAACAGTACCACAACTAATTTCTGGACACTGTATAGAACTGCATACGGGGTGTGGGGGCTTGGGTCAGTGGATGAGCCTCTACATGTCTTTTCCTTTTGCAAAGTGACACACAGGACTTGAGAATGGGTTATTAAGTACGAAACGAATGAATAAAACTTGCATTAAAGTTAGTTTTAATTAAAACTTCTTTTGATTACACGTGTGTGTGCCTGTCTGCCTGTCTGTCTTTCTGTCTGTCCGTGCATATATGTGTGTGTGTGTGTGTGTGTGTACGTGCATACATATGAGGGGGTACTGAAAGGTTCCTGACTTTGGGTAAAAGAAAATACAGAAGGATCTGTTAATTGTGATTTAAGCCAACATATTCTCCTCTCAGATTCACACACTTTCTGCTGGCGGTCCTTCAGTTTTTCTAAGCTGCCCTGTTAAAGAACTCGGAAGGTTGGGCCTCCAACTGACCCTTTCACGATACCCCTGAAGCCAGTAACTTTTCAGCACCCTCTTACACATAAATGCCCAGACACTGACTGAAGAAGCAATTGGCTGCGAATGATCCGTGTGTCTTGTTTTGTCCTGTTTGCCGTTGTTGTGCTATTGTCCTTTTCCTGCTTGTTATGTCTTGACGATTTCTGTTTGTTGTGTTTTTTACCTTTGATTTATATATATATTTATAAAAAAGAAGTTTGAAAATGCCACTATATAAGATAAATTTTAATTTTCTGAGAGATTTTACATGTTTCGGTTCTTCTTGAAAAAAACGAACCTTATCCAAAATATATATTTTTAAAAGAAAAGCTCATAATTATTTCTTATATATATATATATATATATATATATATATATATATATATATTATATATATATATATGTGTGTGTGTCTGTGTGTTTATCATTATGAGTTAATATCCACTTTTCTATGTTGGCATGGTTCAGATGGAATTGGTTGCGGTTGGTTTTATTTCAATGGCTGAAGGCCATTCTTTTTTGTCTCCGTGTGTAGACGTGTGTGTGTGTGTGTGCATTCTCCTTCTGTTGATGGAATAGATTGCTGATGGCTTCTGTTTGTTCTGCACAACATGCACCATCTTTGCATCTGTTCCTGAAACATCTGTTAGAGACTTTCTGCACACCTATTTCCTTCCCCACTTCCTTAAGGTCTTTTACTCGTGTAATGATTCAACCACCATGTTTTTTTTATGTACACACACACACACACACACACACAGAGGCTCTCGTTAACTTTGTCCAATTAGTCTTTTTTTGTATTTTGAGTTCAAACCCTGCTATGGCTAATTTAGAAACCTTGGACACCTTTAGTGGATAAGTCCACCCTGTTGCAGACATTCTCCAATTTGAAGATAATGTCCTCCATCCCACTAGTCTTGGAAGCCCTATAAAGAGTTATGGACATTACCATTCCCTCCTGGCTAATAAGAAAAGCAAAACGAATCAGACAGGGGTGTTGGGGTTTACTAATGGCTTGAATGTTTTTGATCTTAGGTCTACTTGATAATGGCTAACCTGGAACTTAACAACTCAAAAAGAGGAACAGTTGATTTGTGAATAGAAGTGATAAAAACCCCATCCTCTTGAAGGCACCAAAATATTGGAACCACTCCAATTCTTACATTAAATTTCTAAATGACACACCATACATCAATATTAATTGAAGCACTTATTGCCCTCTTCCATCAAACAATATTTATTACAATAATAACCCAAGGCTGTTTTTCCTTCTATAAAGTTATTTTACACCCAAAAGACTTGGGTTGCTACCCTCGAGTTATATCTCATTTTTATTTTACCTTGAAGAAGTCTATACATACTCAGTAACCTTCCCAAAACTGCAGCTAAATTTCCCTCGGATTGCATTTGGTCACCCTCTTAAAATAACAGCTAAATTTCTCTTCGCCACACTCAATCACCCTGCTAAAATAGCAGCTAAATATCTTTAAATCAGACTCGGTCACCCTGTTAAAATAGCAGCTAAATTTCCCTTAAATGAGACTCAGTCACTCTGTTCAAATTGCAGCTAAATGTCCCTCGGACAACTAAATTTACCTTAAATCACATCCTATGATCTTTGAAAAGAACGATAAGCTTGATAAGGTACAGTCAATGTAAGTGCAATGTGAAGAGCCTCTTTAGCATTTAATCTGGTCACAGCTGGCCCAAATATTCTACCTTTTTTTATGTTAAAATACTGACCAGATCCAGCTTCTCACACCTACCCTACAATGTCATTCTAAAAATATCAAAATCAATTTCGATGACTGGCATCCGTGCTAGTGGAGCGTTAAGAGCACCATCTGAGCATGATTGTTGCCAGAGCAGCTAACTGGCTTCTGTGCCGGTGGCACGTAAAAAGCACCAGTTGACCGTGATCATTACCAGCATCGCCTTACTGGCATGTGAAAAAAATTCAAGCGAGGTCGTTGCCAATGCCGCTGGACTGGATCCTGTGCAGGTGGCACGTAAAAAACACCATTTGAGCTTGGTGTTGCCAGTACTGCCTGACTGGCCCTCATGCCAGTGGCACGTAAGAGCACTCACTACACTCTTGGAGTGGTTGGCGTTAGGAAGGGCATCCAACTGTAGAAGCTCTGCCAGATCAGACTGGAGCCTGGTGCAGCCATCTGGTTCGCCAGTCCTTAGTCAAATCGTTCAACACATGCTAGCATGGAAAGCGGACGTTAAATGATGATGATGCAAACACACCATTGAAATCTTGAAGCTACAAAATAATTTGTGACTAATCAAAAACAATGTGAATAAATAAAAATTACATTTGGTGGATAAGTACAGATGCTAAATAGTTAATCACAGGTTTGCCTGAGGAGGACTTACCTTGGGCTAAACAGAAGGGGGGGGGAAACGAAAATGAAATGAGAAAATATCTAGATTTGATACCATACCATTCCTTTTATGGTCAAGGTCTTTTAAGATTGTCAATTTTTATTTTACTGAGTGCTTATGAGATACTAGGTCAGCAATTTAATACTAACTTATTAAGCTGTTCAGGTGCGTTTTTATAGCCACCACCTCTTTTCTGTTTGCTTAAGTTATAATCAGTCTGTTACCAAATTCAAATTAAAACTACCTTGCTGTATTTGAACAGCAACAACAACAACAGCAACTATAACCTTGATAATTGGAGGCAAAAAACTGGTTTTAGTAAAGGTAACATTCTTGGAATGAAAGTTGAACCTCATTATCTATTACCATAGATGGGGCTGCTGGTATTATTATTATTATTATTATTATTATTATTATTATGTGAGAGAGCAGTGCATGCCATCAAAGTGACACTGGGGTAAAATATACGAAGCCCAATATACCCGTCATGACTACACGTCTGATAAGGGTACACCAGGCACATGCATCACAACCATATGTGCATGACATGGTGATCTCATAACAAGATAAACAGCGCATGACCTTGCAGGTAGGGCCCAGCTAGAATTTTCTTCAGGTCAAGTAGCCCATCCCGCTCAAACAGTCCCTGAATAAGGGTTGTTTAAGGATGTTGAAAGAACCACCCATGTCTCTAGAGGTGAATTATCCAAACTCCAAAGAATCCATCTCATTCTGCTCGTGATCAGAGATACCCATAACACCAGCCACCAAGGGACATGGTCAACTGGTTAAGGTCAAACAACTGACAAGCTAATCTGTGGTATTGAGCAGAATATTTGCTGTAGCCCATCTTTTATACCAAGACAAAACAATGTACATGATAACACTTGCAATCAGTTAAGATCAGAAGCCACAAGAGCCACAACCTTGGTACTGCATCAGGGCGGCGGCGGCGGCTTCACCATCATCATCATCACCATCATCACTATCATCATCATCATTATCATCATTATTATTATTATCATCATCATCATTATTATCATCATTATCATCATCATCATCATTATTATCATCATCATTATTATCATCATCATTATTATTATTATTCAGGTCACTGCTTGGAATTGAACTCGGAATCTTGGGGTTAGTAGCCTGTGCTCTTAACCACTATGCCATATGCCATATGCCTTAGGTTAGTGTTTTCTACCATAGCCTCAGGCCATGATACACATTTAACCTGATATTGCTGTTTTCTGGTTACTTGCCTTTGTCTATCCTTACGTGTAAGCTGGCTGATTTTACAGAAGAGATCAAGTACTGTTTCAGTTATATCTATTACAATGAAAATGAGGGATGCATTTTTTCTGGTTGGAATGTCTTACTTCTATCCAAGTCAGTGTAATCCTTCAGCTTTCAACTGTCTTAAAACACGATTGTTTTATTTGTTTTTTTTTTTTTTATCCTGGTAGATAATAGCATTAGATTCACTCTGCTTGGCTGGTGGTTCACCTCTATGCTGGAGTTTCTTGGGATCTTTTCTGTATCATTTTCTCATTAACCTCTCACCAAACAGTTGAAGCTGAGTGACCCTGTAAGAATATTTTAGTAATTTTCCTATTATTATTTTGGGTGTGACTCAAAGTTTTTGTAAGAGCTGATTTTTGGACATCCTGACACAATGATAGATTGTTTCAGAAATTCAATCACATAGATAACATTCGTCAGTTATAACGAGAATCTACCTAATAACGATGGCCTGTTTTGGCCTGGCTCCTCTATGGTAAATGTTGTTGCTTTTGTTGTTCAATTCAGGCTGGATTTATTCATTTGGCTAGGAACAATTTTGAAAAATATTTGGGGCATTAAACTTATATAATCATCATCATCATCATCATCAGTTAATGTCCACTTCTCCATATTTCCATGGGCCAGATAGTGTTTTTTTTCCCTTTTGTTTAGCAGATTTTCTTTGGCTGGGTGCTCTTCCTGTTGCCAACCCTCCAGCATTTCATCCATCCCTATGTTCTGAATTCAAATTCTGCCAAGGTTGACTTTGTCTTTCAACCTTTTGGGGTTGATAAATTAAGTACCAGTTGTGTTCTGGAGTTGATGTAATTGACTCGTCCCCTTTCCTCCAAAATTCCAGGCCTTGTGCCTATAGTAGAAAGGATTATTATTATTATCATTATGAGGTGACAAGCTGGCGGAATCGTTAGCACTGTGTTCTGAGTTCAAATTCCACCAAGGTCGACTTTGCTTTTCATCCTTTCAGGGTCAATAAATTAAGTACCAGTTACACACTGGGGTTGATGAAATTGACTTATCTTCTCCCCCAAAATTGCTGCCCTTGTGGCAAAATTGAAAACCATTATTGTTATTATTATTATTATTATTATTATTGATAATATAAATTCAGACCCTTGCCAGTATTGACTTTCTTTTTCCACATGTCTGGAGGTCAATAAAACATGTATGATTGATTGTATCCTTTCCCCTTCAAATTTATGGCTCTATGCCTATGTGAAAAAATTATTATTATTACTATTATTATTATTATTATTATTATTATTATTATTATTCAGAGCATTGCGATTTTAATGGCTGGCAGGGGCAGACTAGCATAACATGCAGCTGATAAATTTGGAAATAAATATTTTATTTCTAAAAAGAAACTAAAGACAGGCCCGAAATCTTTTACATAATGAATGCAGACTCAAAACTCAGATGAAAATTCCCATCCGCCCCCACCCCCCCTCCACCGTTTCCTATTCATGATTCATGGTTAAAAATAGAAATATTTAAATTGTTTATTTACTTTATTTGAAAGTCTGCTGCTGCTGCTGTTGCTGCCTACGGCATTTTCCTCTTAAAATAACATGGCCCTCCACTGCTTTCTGAACTGTGCACGCTTGCTCTTATTCTCTTGTGTAATGGCTGCATATTTCTGCATTGAAACCTGTCCAGAGTTGATGATATTTCTTCCACTGAAGGATGCTAAAATGAGTACCGGTTGTACACCAAGAACATCCGATTTGATGTATCTCAGAATTATTATTATTATTATTATTATTACCTTCGCCTTAGCGAAGGCGGAGGTATTGTTTTCAGTCACATTTGTTTGTTTGTTCCTGGACAAGATATCTCAAGAACCGTTGGATGGATTTGGATGAAACTTTCAAGGATGTTTGGCCTCGTGACTGGCACGAACTGCTTAGATTTTGGGATCGATCTGGTACCGGACAAAGATTCTGGATTATTTTTCCTGTTTATTTTTTACTTAACTTTTGAGAGCAGTCAAATTCATTTTTAGCATTCTCTTTTGTAAGAGCAGTCTAGTTTATTTCAGATATTCTCATTTTCAAAACTCATCTCTGGCTAATCGTTGAGAGGACGTTGGTGTTGCCTTGGTGGAGGTTTGCACTCTCTGAATGTTCTTTTTACTATTAATGATGGCGAGCTGGCTGAATCATTAGCACGCCAGGGAAACTGCTTAGTGACATTTCTTCTGTCTTTTACATTCTGAGTTCAAATTCCACTGAGGTCATCTTTGCCTTTCATCCTTTTGGGGGTCGATGAAATAAGTACCAGCTGCATACTGTGGTAGATGTAATTGAAAGGCGGTAAGCTGGCAGAAACGTTAGCACGCCGGGCGAAATACTTTGCTGTATTTCATCTGCCGCTACGTTCTGAGTTCAAATTCCACCGAGGTCGACTTTGTTTTTCATCCTTTCGGGGTCGATTAAATAAGTTCCAGTTATGCACTGGGGTCAGTGTAATCGACTTAATCTGTTTGTCTGTCCTTGTTTGTGTTTAGCCCCTTGTGGGTAGTAAAGAAATAGGTAGATGTAATTGACTAGCACCCTCCCACTAAAATTTCAGGCCTTGTACCTATAATAGAAAGGATTATTATTAATATTATTACTGTGGTAAGCTGGCAGAGTCATTAACATGCCGGGCAAAATGCTCAGCAGCTTTTCACCCATCTTTATGTTCTGAGTTCAAATTCACCCAAGATTGACTTTGTCTTTTATTCTTTCAGGATCAATGAGATAAGTACCAGCTGAGCACTAGGGTCAATATAATGGACTAGACCACTTTGCTAAAATTTCAGGCCTCGTGCCTGTAGCAGTAGGGGATTATTATTTATGGAGATAACAGCACATTCCATCAAAATGATGCTGGGATACAAAATATACGAAATGTGCCCATCATAACTGCCTGTCTCATAAAGGTGCACCAGGCACATGCATCACAACCATATGTGCATGACATGGTGATCTCATATCAAGATCAACAACACATGACCTTGCAGGTGGGGGCCCAGTTAAAATTTTCTTCAGGCCAGATAGCCCATCCTGCTCAAAAGGACCCTGGATAAGGGTTGTTTAGGGATGATGAATGGAACATCCATGTACCCAGAGGTGAATTACTGAAACCTTAAAGAATTCCTCTCAACACATGGCTATGATGCTCTTCCACTATTCCTTGTCGTAAGTGGATATACATATCAGCAGCCGTTAAGGGACATGCCCAACTGATTATGGTCAAGCAACTGACAAGCAAATCTATAGTATTGAGCAGAATATTTACTGTAGCTGATCTTTTACACCATAACAAAATATGTACTGGTCAACATTTCTAATTGGTTAAGATCAAAGGCTATGACTGCCACTGCCTGGTATTGCATCAGGGCAAGCAGAATCATTTGCATGCTTAGCATCATTTTATTCATTTTTATGTTCTTGGTTCAAATTCTGCTGAGGTCAACTTTGCTTTTCATCTTTCGTGGTTGCTAAAAAAGAAAAAAACCAGTTGAACACTGGAATCAATGTAATTGACTGAGCCCCTCCCCTAAAATAGTTGGCCCTGTGCCAAAATTTAAATTCATTATTATTATTATAGAGTTCTGGTGGCAATCTGGCAGAATTGCTAGCATGCCAGGCAAAATGCTTAGCAGCAGTTCATCTGTCTTTACATTTTGAGTTCAAATTCCATCAAGGCCGACATTGCCTTTCATCCTTTTGGGGGTCGATGAAATAAGTACCAGTGAAACACTGGGGTCAGTGTAATCGACTAGTTCCCTCCCCCAAAATTTTGGGCCGTATTATTATTATTATTGAAGGTGGTAAGCTAGCAGAATCATTAACATGCTGGATTGCAATGCTTAGCGGTATTTTGCCTGTCGCTACATCCTGAGTTCAAATTCCACCAAGGTCAGCTTTGCCTTTCATCTTTTCAGAGTTGATTAATGAAGTACCAGTTGGGTACTGGGGTCGATGTGATCGACTGTCCCCCTCCCCACAAAATCCAGGCCTTGTGTCGATAGTAGAAATGATCATTATTATTTATCTATCTTCACGCTCTGAGTTCAAATTCTGCTCTGGTCGATTTTACCTTTGATCCTTTCAGAACTGATAAACTAAATATACCAGTAAAACACTGGGGTTGATTTAATCAACTAGTCCCCTCTCATGAAAATTCAGGCCTTGTACCTATCGTAGAAAAGATTATTATTATTATTATTAAGCTTTGTTTTTTTTTATCATTCTGGAGTATCAGGAATGTTTCTCGGTATGGTTTTGTTGATTACATCTCAGCCCTCTAAAATTTACAGCCTTAGGGTCCAGAGCCAGTATGAGAAATTCTCCTTATAATTATTAGTGTTACACTTTGTGAGGCCAAGTGGGCTGTGAGGTTAAGGTGCTGGACCAGGGACAGCATGTTTATAAGCTCAGATTGTCCTACAGGATATTCATTGTGTCTGGGTTGTGCTTGAGGGCAAGTGTGCATTATTACTCTGCTTATGTCAAGGGAGCTGGAACTTGGTGCCACGCCCCTTCATGGTTGAGTGGTTAGTAATAAGAAGGACATCCAGCTGTGGAAATATTTACTCTCAAACAATTCATATGAAAATGTGGAAAAGAAAAAAACAAAAACGAAATAAATATATAAGAAAAATAAAAAAGTAAAAATAGAAAATATTGAAAAAGAAACTTCCTCAGGCATCGTGGAAAATTTGCAAAGCACGCACGTGTGAGTGCATATGTGTATATCTCTCTCTCATAAAATAAATATATATACATATATATATATATATATATATATATATATATATATATATGTATGTATATGTGTATGTATGTATGTATGTATATGTGTATGTATGTATGTATATATATATATATATATTATATATATATATATATACACACACACACACACACATATATATATAATGTAGAGACAGAGATGCACATGTATACATATGTGCACATAATAATGTCTACATCTGGGTTTTGTATATGTACACTTGTGCATGTGTGTCTTCATCTCTGTATGTGTTTTATACGTGTACACACATGTGCATACACACACACATACAGACACACACACATACACATGTGCACACACACACACACATCTACTCCTGGATTATAATATTTCACAGAAATATGCTAAGCTTTCAGAAGTGTTTATTTTCTCTGTTACCGAAATACAGTTAAAACACAAAGGCATTCACAGCTGCTCTTATTTCACTGTTGGCTCCACAAATTGTTGTTACTTGTTCATCTGTGACCTGTTTACTGATGTTTTCCTATTTCCTTTGTGTTATCATCATCGTCATCATCGTCGTCGTCCCTATCATCATCCTCATAGTCATTATCATCATCATTATTGTTATCATCATCCTCTTCTCCCTCGCTATTACCATCCTCAACTCTATAATCATCGTCATCTACGTTGCCATTATCTCTATCATTACATTATTGTTATTACCGCTATCATCATCATTATCATCATCATCATTATCAAAACCATCATCATTATACCTATTGTTATCATCATTGTCATCATATCTATCATCAGTATTATTATTGTTACCTCTGTCATCATTATAACAATCATCATCACCTCTTGTAATAATTCATCACGGTAATCATCAGCATCATCATCATTACCACCATCACCTATTGTTATCATTATCATCTTTCTCATGTTCCGCTTCATCATCATCATCATC
This sequence comes from Octopus sinensis, assembly GCF_006345805.1. Taxonomy (NCBI): domain Eukaryota; kingdom Metazoa; phylum Mollusca; class Cephalopoda; order Octopoda; family Octopodidae; genus Octopus; species Octopus sinensis. The sequence goes on from NC_043003.1 coordinate 11,385,317, forward strand.
ATCATCAACATCATCATCCTTATTATTGCCACTATCATCATGAAAACCTCGTCATCACCACCACCACCACCATCATCATCATCATCATCATCATCTGTTATATTATGAACTCTTTTTTAAACTTAATCTAAGCTAGTCTATCATTGTTATCACCCAACCATATCCGCAGTTCACACTGCCATCGACATCATTTGCGATTATGCGTGATATATTGAGTTTAGAAGGAAAATAAGGTTTAAATTTTGAAATTTTGTAGTAATTTATTTTACACTTCTTTTCCGACATGATTTGTTTTGCTAGCTTGACTTCAGTTAGACAGGTTTCAAATCAAATTGATATATTCTTCGCAACAGTCTCTCTTTCTCTCTCTCTCTCTTTTTCTCTCTTTCTCTCTCTCTCTCTCTCTCTCTCTCTCTCTCTCTCTCTCTCTCTCTCTCTCTCTCTCTCTCTCTCTCTCTCTCTCTCGCTCTGTTTATCAACTTCTTTCCCTTCTTTCCTTCTCACTTTCTCTTTGCTCTCTTTCTCTGTCTCCTTTCTCATGCTAACATTTTGATTGTGTGTGTTGATCTATGAATATAATTGCATTTGCATGTGTGTGTGTATATGTGTGTGTGTGTGTGTGTGTGTGTGTGTATGTGTGTGTGTGTCTATATGCTTTGCTTGTGTGTTTCAGTTTGCCTGTCTCTGTAAGCTTGTTTGTTCATATGGCTTTGTTTCTCAATGTGTGTGTGTGTATGCTTATATGTATGTATGTATGTATGTATCTACAGAATAAACTGGAGAAACCTCAGTACCATCATCATTATCATTATCATCATCATCATCATTATCATCATCATCATCATTATCATCATCATCATCATTATCATCATCATCATCACCGGCAGCATGATGAATGTTCTAGGCCAAACAATGGAGCCAATATGTATTTGCTTGGCCTACGGAGAGATAAGTATCCGAATCTCTTTCAGATCACAACCTACTTAAGAAGTAAGAACACATGCAATGATATAGTCCTAGATACATTATGCCTTTAAAAAAAAAAAATGACAAAAGCAAAAACTGTTCGGGCGTGGCTGTGTGGTAAGAAGCTTGTTTCTCAATCCCATGGTTCTGGGTTCAGTCCCACTGTGTGACACCTTGAGCCTCAGGCTGACCAAAATCCTATGTGTGGATTTGGTCAATGTAAACTGAAAGCAGCTGCCGTGTGTGTGTATGTGCCCCCCCCCCCACTCTAACTATTATAGGCAGTTGTGTGGCTGCGTAGTAAGAAGATTCCTTCCCAACTACATAGTTCCGAGTTCAGTCCCACTGCATGGTACCTTGAGGAAGTGTCAAACCATGTGGTTGAGAAGGAAGCTTCTTACCACACAGCCACTCCTGCTCATAAATTTTAATAACAAAATCTTATATGGACCTTGGTTGAACAGTTCAACCCCAGTACTTATAAAATAAGTACCTATTTTATTGATATTTTTTGCTGAACCACTAAGTTATGGGGGCGTGAAGTAACCAACACCAATTATCAAATGGCTGGAGGTTGGGTAACAAATGCAAAGATACATACATATAATGTGTGTGTGCGTATGTTATATACTTCCACACAGTTTCCATCTGCCAAGTTTACTCTCAAGACATTGGTAGGCCCAGAGCTATAATAGAAGATATTTGGCCCAAAGCGCCACACAATGGAACTGAACCTAAAATCATGTGGTTGCGAAGCAAGTTTCTTAGCCATGCAGCGAAACCTACGCCTAGACTACAAACATCCAAATTAACTTGGTCATTTATTGACTCTGCAAAAATAGCCAAACAGAAGGAAATCTGGAAGAACTTAACCGATTTTATTGACAGAAATATGGTACAAGTGAATTCATAGAAATAATCTTTTGTGATGTGACAGTTGTAAGATGAAAGAATCTGCAAGCAAATGAAATATTTGTCATTTTCTTCAGTGCCTTTTCTGCTTATTGCAGCATATTATACAGCCTTGGAATGCTTAGTATGAACTTGGTAGATTTTACCATTTGAGATTTAAGCTTCCCAGTTTTGGATTGCTGGTGAATCAATCAATCGGACAGAATTGTGGTTGAGTCACATTGCAGTTGTGGTTGAGTTCAAATATTGTCTTGGTTAACCGCATCTTTTGTCCTTCTAAGATCAATTAAACAAATACATCTATCCTTGTTGAAAAGATTGTTTGCCAACATAACATGGCAGTCCTGGTTTAGGACTAATGTTGCTGTAATTTAGCCCCAGGAGACATTGTGTCAATGAATCTACCATTTTTTTCCATTTACAAAATGCCTGGAGATGAGAAATAGCAGAGAACCCGGCTGAAGCCACCTCTGGCTCTGTAGTACAAATGTCTTGTTTTCAAAAGTTCTGAATTAAAATCTTCCACCAAACCTTCGTCCCAATTTATGTTTCTAACACTAGCTGAATGATAACTAAGTTATTTTACTAAGTTCTTTGTTATATTTAAAATTAATTGAAAGAAACACAGAGCATCTCAAAATAAATACAGTAATGAAAGGGTTAAAATATATAATAGAGAAACAATTCTTAACCCTTTCATTACCAACCCAGTTGAACCCAGCTCTGCCTCTGAGTACAAATGTCTTGTTTTCATAAGTTTTGAATTAAAATCTTCCACCAAACCTTAGTCACACTTTATGTTCCTAATGCTAGCTTAATGATAACTAAATTATTTTACTAAATTCTTTGTTATATTTAATATTAATTGAAAGACACACAGAGCATCTCAACAGAAATATGGAAACAAAATGGTTAATGTATACACACTGTCCATAGGTCGTCTTGACATAACATCTTTTATTCTATTACTTGTTTGAGTCATTTGACTGTGGCCATGCTGGAGCACCACCTTTAGTCGAACAAATCAACCCCAGGACTTATTCTTTGTAAGCCTAGTGCTTATTCTATCATGTTCTTTTGCCGAACCGCTAGGTTACAGGGATGCAAACACACCAGCACCAGTTGTCATGCAATGGTAGGGGACAAACACAGACACACATATGCATACATATATATGATGGGCTTCTTTCAAGTTTCCACTTACCAAATTTACCCACAATGCTTTAGTTGGTCTGAGGCTATTGTAGAAGACACTTTCCCTAGGTGCCACGCAGTGGGACTGAACCTGGAACCAAGTGGTTGAGAAGCAAGCTTCTTTCTTACCAGACAGCCACACCTTATGGACATATGTTAAAAACACAATAAATATCAGAGGGTGATGAAAATTTGCCCTAAAAATGGCTAGCAAGACTGCCTCTCCATTTCATGCAGAGTCCTTCTTCTGAATAAAATTGCTTATGTATTTCTCTGAGCCGAATATTATTTGGCTGGCATTCACCCCATAAGCAGCTCACTGTTTTTCTGGCATATTATATTTCGGACTGCTCTTAGCTTGTGTATTAATTCATTTCCAAGGTAACAGATTAAAAATTTGAAGGAGATTTGGCTGCTATTATGGCGAGTCAAGTGACCGCATAGCAGTGCCTTTGTTAGCTCGCCAGAAGTGGGCAAAGTTTAAATATGGGCTGTAACGTTTTTTTTTTATGTGTTTCCCAAAGGCATTATTGGAATAAGCGTGAGAGGGCTTGAGTCTGACTCCCTGACTCAACTCATCACAGATTCACTCCTATTCTTCAACACTGTTTATAATTATATTCCATATAGCAAAAAGACAATAATGATGATATTAATGATAATAATAATAATAATAATAATGATAATAATGATAATAACAATAACAACAACAAGCAATAATGTTTATTGACTTATTTCATTCATAAGACTTCCACCATTTTCTCCAGTGCAATCAGCTCAATCATGAACACCACCACCACCACCACCAATGACAACAACAACAACAACAACAACAACATGACCACCACCATCACTCCCCCTCCATATCTCCTCCTCCTCCTCTTCCTCCTCTTCTGCTAACTCTTGTCACATTATGGACTTTCCTTTGTCTATTTCCAAAATAATGGGTTCGGTTGATTCTTCCTTTGTCTTTTCCACAGAAGGATGATGTAGTAGGATGGACAAAAATGGAAGATGGTGGTGGTTGCGGCAGCGATGGAACTGAATATCACTTCAGTTTTATTCTCTCAGAACAAACATCTGTTTTCTTTCTTAAATAAATGCATCTGTGTATAGCACTGCATACATCTACACTTTAAATGTGCATGTTTGTGCATGTGTGTGCATATGTGCATATGTGTGTATGAAAGGCCACATGTGTATTTTGTATATACTACATAATATTCATTTAATATCTATATAACATTCTATATTTCTTTTATACAATATATAATACATCACATATTCTAATCTTCGTAATATATAAGAATAAATAAATGCATGTTCCAATTTGTGTACATATTTGATTTTCATTTAATAGATGTATAACATTCTGTGTGTTGTTATATATGAGGGGAAGTCAAAAATTATAGACATCCTTGTTTCTGTAATTTATTAAAACAAAAGCAGGGGTCGAACAATCACATGGTTTTTCAAAAGAATCTCCTTGCTTTTCGATGCATTTCTTCCAATGGTCCACAAGCTTGATTATTCCTATTTCTTTACTACCCACAAGGGGCTAAACACAGAGATAGACAAACGGATTAAGTTGATTATATCGACCCCAATGCATAACTGGTACTTAATTTATCGACCCTGAAAGGATGAAAGGCAAAGTTGACCTCGGTGGAATTTGAACTCAGAATGTAGCGGTAGACGAAATACCTATTTCTTTACTACCCACAAGGGGCTAAACACATAGGGGACAAACAAGGACAGACAAACGGATTAAGTCGATTATATCGACCCCAGTGCGTAACTGGTACTAAATTTATCGACCCTGAAAGGATGAAAGGCAAAGTCGACCTCGGCGGAATTTGAACTCAGAACGTAGCGGTAGACGAAAAACCGCTAAGCATTTCGCCCGGTGTGCTAACGTTTCTGCCAGCTCGCCGCCTTAAGCTTGATTATTCCATCAGAGAAGAAAGTTTTGGGCTGGTCAAACAGCGATTTATGCTCTGCTTCTTGTGCTTCTTCAACAATAAAAAAATTGGTGGTCTTTGTAAAGGATGTTTGAGCAGTCCTGAGAGGTGATAGTTGGAAGGAGTGAGATCTGAGCTGTAAGCAGATTGTTCCAGCAACTTAAACACCAAATTTTCAATGGTGTTGATCAAGCCTGGCCAATTTGAATTGCAATTTGGGCCACTTTAATCACAGAAGGTTTTTGAGAGCTGCTTGTATGCTGACAGAATTGAAAGCATTTTGCTTTCTCATGCTATTATTACAATAATGAAGGAATGATCATTGGTTCAACATGAAATATTGTTGTCAAGTGGTGGTGGTGGTGGTGGGGGACAAACACATACACACATATTTATATACCACCGATGGGCTATGTTCAGTTTCTGTCTATGAAATCCACTCTCAAGGTTTTGGTCGGCCTGAGGCTATGGTAGAAGAGACTTGCCAAAGGTGCAAACACAGTGGGACTGAACCCGGAACCATGTGGTTGGGAAAAGCAAACTTCTTACCGCACAGCCATGCTTATACCTAATCAGTTTTCCGTTTCTTTTTTTCCCGATCCTTGGCAAAGATTAACTCTAATTGCCTCTTCAGCAAATGATGCAGGAAATTTAAAATATATATATTATCTAAAAGAACTGATAAAGTCATTAACTCTTTTGGTACCATATTTCTGTTGAAATCTGTTGCCTCTGCTTCAATCAATTTTGAAAAGAATGAAGAATTTGTAGTTTTTTTTTGTTTTTGTTTGTTTTGTTTTTTTCATTATTAAAGCTGGTGTTTAGAACAAAAATCAGCATGAAATTTCGATGGAAGGTCTTAATTCAGATCCTTTTGAAACAAGGAGTCTGAATCATAGAACTAGAGGCGATCTCAGGAAGGTTGGTATCAAAAGGGTTGATAGGTTGTCCGGTTGCTTCTCTCAAAGTCTCTCGTTTTATTCTTTCACCGATTCTATTTTTGCTGCGAGCAAATTTAAAAGCAATGGAATTTTTATCTCTTCAACAATATGCAATGCCATCTTCAGCCACTACTTGTATCAATTCAGACTCAACCAGCTGCTGTGTCTCCCAGACAAATAGAAATAAATCCATTTTACCATTTTCATCTGGCTTCATAAAACTTAGGGTATCTTTTGAAAACTGATAATATATGAATGGCCCCTGCAGAATTCTCATTTAGCACAGAGGGGTTATTTCTTATTATTAAGGGCTTGCGTTGGTTTTATAGTACCTTGTCAAGTGTGAAAACTATTGTGATGTGTAATTTCAGGGAGTGAATATTCTAACTGTAGATGTATTTCACACTTCAGAAGTTGTTGAATAACAAAGTTGTATGGATGATAAATGGGAAAATTGTTCTACTACAGGCCAGTACACGTAAGCATATGGAACCACCATGGTCTCATATAATTTTACTGTTAGGAAATTATAGAATATCTAATGCAACATGTGTGCATGGGGGTGAGGGATGGATGTGTATATGTCTGTCTGTCTGTCACTGTAGCAACCAGACTGGATGTTGTTATACACTGTTGGTCACAATGTGCTTCCTTGTATTGGTGTACCATTTCGAATGATGTCAGGCCTCACTGACTAAGCAGCTGGGTGTGTGTATGTATGTATATATGTATGTATGTATGTATGTATGTATGTATGTGTGTATGTATGTGTGTATGTATGTATGTATGTATGTATGTCAGTGTGTGTGTGTGTATGTATGTATGTATGTAAGCCGACTCAAGAAATCTCTAAGGAGACTTGGTATTTTTGTACCTGAAGAGTCCCAGAACAGGTGGAAACATGTGTTGTACCCAATAAAGTCTATTACACATTCCCCTCTCCTATTTTATTAATATTGTTACCCCAACTGCCACTACGAAGTTCCTGCAGTGAATCTATGGATAACAGCAGGTAATCAAAACTGTACAGGTAGTAACTTATAAGAATATCTGAATGTGAGTGTGTGTGTGTACCGCTATGTTTTGACATGTGATGGCTGTAAACAAAGCATCACAGTCATGCAAGCAGTGTCATCAATTTTCAATCTTCCATGAAAACATGTCCAGTCATGAGGAAGTATTATTTTGCTTGGAAACAAGCGAGGGTTGGCAACTGGAAGGGCATCCAGCTGTGCAAAATTTATACTAATTAACATTATGCAAGCATGGAACCATCAGTGTTTCGGAATTAAAAAAAAAAGGTAAATTCTTGATACCGTTTTTTAAATCTGAATTTGATTCCAATGCACACACATGTGTGTGTGTGTGTGTGTGTGTGTGTGTCTGTGTGTGGCTATCAATCTATGAAAGTTGCTCTGCGATACTAGTGAAGCTAAGTTCTCTGTCTATACATTATAATAACCAATTATCTATTCGGTATGTCTGAAAAGTACTACATTAGAAGTCTTTTAAGATTAAACTTAAAACTTTAGTTCCTAACTTAGTATTCCCGTATAAAACAGGTTTTTACTTCAGTATAATGACATGAATTTATAATACTCCTATTTTGTTTTTTTAGGAGAAAAAGAAAAACAAAGAAAAACTATAATTATTTTAGTTTTGAAGTTTAGTGTGTGTGTGAAGATGTGATTTTGAGAGATTGTTAGGAACAGAATAGTGTCGATGATGAAATATAGCACCTGAAGATGGTTGGAGAAAAGACCAATTAAATACAGTATAAATCTTAAACATGAGAGTAGATGATTTTAATAGCCTAATAATTCATACTATTTTAACAGATTTATGCTCTATTGTTGTTGTTTTTTAGACTAATGAAGTAGTCCTCTGGTTTTTCACAAATGGTGATTAATGAGAAGATAACCCAAGAAAAAAAAATTTTTTTGGTTAAGATTTTGTACAAGATTTCACATTCTAAGAATCCTAATTGGAATGTGTTTGACTGAAGTGTTATAAATATTGCTGTTAAGTGACTGGGTGGATAAGGAAACCAAGACCACGGGTCCTGAGTTCAGTTCTTATTGTGTCTTATCTATTGGTGATTTTCTGAATTCTTCTTCATTGATATAAGTGCAGGAATGGCTGTGTGGCAGAAAGTTTGCTTTCCCTGGTTTTGGGTTCAGTCCCACTGCATGGCACCTTGGGCAAATGTCTCTGAGCTGAACAAAGCCTTGTGAGTGGATTTCATAGATGGAAACTGAAAGAAGCCCATTGCATATATTATATATATATATAAATAAATATACACAAAGAGAAGACCATTGACAGGACTCCTTACATGCTAAAAAGGCCAGTTAAAACCCAAACTAGCCTTTTTAGCATGTAAGGAGTCCTATCTTTGTGTATAAAAATATTTTATACACTCTTATATTTTAAAAAATATATTGTCTTATGACTTTTATTTATACATGCTAAACACTGGTAACAAATCATGTTAATTTATTACCCTCATATTTATGATATAAGATATATGTATATATCCATGTGTGTGTGTCTGTTTGTCCCCTCCCCCCATCATCACTTGAGAACTGATGTTAATGTGTTTACGTCCATGTAACTTAGCAGTTTGGTAAAAGAGATTGATAGAATAAGTACTAGGCTTACAAAGAATAACTCCTGGGGTGGATTTCTTCGACTGAAACCGTTTAGGCGGTGCTCCAGCTTGGCCACAGTCAAACGACCGAAACAACTAAAGGAATAAATAAACAAAACTAAATGTTAACAATATTTGGAGATTTACACATGCATAATACACATACCGCATATGGCTTGGACATGTTTTCCCTGCTTGTGTATAAAAATCCTTTTAGTGTGCCATCTTCACTCGAAACGCTGTTTCCTTTTGTTGACTTAGATGTCTTTGATAACTTCGTTACTCTGTCATAAGTTGACACCTTCCGGATAACAAATGTTGAATCATTAAGTTGGTATTGAACCTGGTTTTCATTATAACAGCAGCAAGATTTTTTTTTTGCTTCTTAAAAGTCATGTCCTGTTGACACTGACACTTCAATATTATTTGCCAGTCACCATCTGTTCACCAGACCTTTTCCATTTTTTTACCATATGGGCAAAGAACCAGAAAGGGAGGCTTTATATAAATTGCTCGGCCTACTAGAAATAGCAGTTGAATCTCGCTTTAAATCATACCCTACTGTCTGAAAATGAAGGCACATGGCTCAGTGGTTAGAGCATCAGGCTTACAATTATGAGGTAGTGAGTTCGATTCCCAGTCTGGGCTGTGTGTTGTGTTCTTGAGCAAGACACTTTATTTCGTGTTGCTCCCAGTCACTCAGCTGTAGAAACGAGTTGCGACATTACTGGGACCAAACTGTATCGGCCCCTTTGCCTTTCCATTGGATAACATTGAGAGCATGAAGAGGGAAGCTGGTATCCATGGGTGTCTGCTGGTCTTCCATAAACACCCTTGCCTGGACTTGTGCTTTGAAGGGGAACTTTCTTGTCGCAGTCCCATACCCATTCATGACCGATGGTCAGTCATTACCGAAAGGGGTCTTTATCCTTTTTTACTGTCTTAAATAATTAAAAAAAAAAAAAAAATATGAAAAACATTTTGGATAATGTAGTCCTAGATACACACTGTCTTAAAATATAATGGGATGGTCATGGCTAGAGTGCTTTTGATCAAAGATTTGCTTGTTCAAGTCTAATGTGGAGCTAAACAAGAAACATCATGTGAGTGAAATTGTCTAAATCAGAAAATAAAATAGAATTTTGGGTTTTATTTATTGTTTTTATTTTTTGACTATATGATTAAGAAGCTTGCTTTGTAACCACATGGTTCCAGGTTCAATCCCACTGGGCAACTGCCTTGTATTATAGCCCTTGGTTTATGTGAATGAATTTAGTTGACAAACTGCATGGGAGCCTGTCGTGTGTGTGTGTGTATGTCCCCTGCCACTGCTTGACAAGTGGTTTGGCAGAAGAGACAGAATTACCTTTTGTTGCAGTTAATTTGAAAATATTTTCTACTCTAGGCACAAGGCCCGAAATTTTTGGGGGAGGACACCAGTTGATTAGATTGACCCTCAATACACAACTGGTACGTAATTTATCAACCCCGAAAGGATGAAAGGCAAAGTCAACTTTGACAGAATTTGAATTCAGAACGTAAAGACAGATGAAATATCACTAAGCATTTCACTCAGTGTGCTAATGTTTCTGCCAGCTCGCCGCCTTAAGATAATCTTTTGTACTCTAGGTACAAGGCTTGAAATGGTGGGGGCAGTCGATTAGATATGCAACTGGTACTTAAATTTATTGACCCTGAAAGGATGAAAGGCCAAGTCAACCTCAACGGAATTTGAACTCAGAATGTAAAGTTGAAAAAAAAAAAACCGCTAAGTGTTTTGCCCAGTATGCTAACATTTCTGCCAGCTTGGCACCTTAGTTAATTTTAAAATATTGAAGAACTTAGTAAAATTACTTTGTTATTATTAATCCCAATTTTACTGCAGAAATCAGATGTATCTACTCAAAATTCCACTGTGGAAAGCAGTTTTATCTACCAGTATATCTTTTGATGAGGAATGTCATTTTCAAAGCTAACTTCTGTTGAGACACCAAGTTCACTGACACAAAGTGACTTGAAGAATGCACCAATTCTGGGGGGTTTTTTTGTTTTTGGTAGATATTTAACATCATTACTGGAATAACCATGAAATTTAATTTTGCAGTTGAAAGGTTAAGCTGGTGTTTGGTGCATAAATCAAGATGAAATTATGATGGGAAGTTTTTAATTTAGATAACTTTAATCCTTTCATTACTGTATTTGTTTTGAGATGCTCTGTGTTTCTTTCAATTAATTTTAAATATAACAAAGAATTTAGTAAAATAAACTTAGTTATCATTAAGCTGGTGTTAGGAATATAAATTATGACTAAGGTTTGATGGAAGATTTTAATTCTGAACTTAGGAAAACGAGACATTTGTATTACAGAGCCAGAGGCTGTTTCAGCTGGGTTGGTATCAAAAAGGTTAAATATGATATATTTCATTTATGCCTCTTAAAGTTTCTAAATTCTTATGAGATAAACAATACACACACACACTCACGTATATATGTATGTATAAGTTTGGTAATTCAAACAGGAAAACAGAACTCAAAACTTGAGTATATATAGTTTTTTTTTTATAATTAATAATTGGCAAAAGTTACAGAGTGACTCAAGGACTGAGAGTTTCATGCGTTTGGTAAGTACCAACACATGAAACTCTCAGCCCATGAGTCACTCTGTAGCTTCTGCTGGTTATCTATTAATAAAATACACACACACACACACACACACACACACAATTATATTACCATCGTCATTTAATGATAGACTTACATACAAATTCTACCCCAACGGCCCAGATCCAGCAAAGTTATGAACAAGGAGTTCAAATCATAACCACCCCCTCCCCATTTGGTTCCTCTCTGGGTACAGCACATACACCCGGTACCACATTATGAAACACTAGCAGTATCGCCCGGCGTTGCTCGGGTTTGTAAGGGAAATAACTATATAAGCATTTTTAGAGATATAAAGTATAATAGCCATCTCAATATGGCTAAGCACAAAGGGGGGGTGTTACTGTAGCTTTTTACGTTCTGACCCGCTTTTGGTTAAACTGCACCGCAAAATGTGGGAGTAGTTAGGAATCTAAATCGTAGGAGACAGACACACAACCTCTCTTTTATATATGTAGAAGATATCCTTCTCAATTAGGATATGACTAAAGAGAAATATCACTTCTACCCATTCAAAACTGGCAGCTATTGAACAAAAACTTGTATATAGTTGCTAGAAGGGGAAGGCAGATGTGAAGCAAGAGAAATCTGGCTGCTATTTCTGGCATATTGAACAACCCCTTAGAAGTCCATCCCAGCCACTCACTGACTCAAATGTAACAGGACAGTGTTAAACTCAAAACCACACATCATCCTGGTGTGTGTATATGTGTGTGTGTGTGCATGCGCGCGTAACTTGGTTCTAATTGTCTGTGGTAGACAGTTTCTTTTGTAGCCTCTAATGTTCTTTGAAACATCAAACAATCTTATTTACCATCTCCAATAAATCTAAGGTCTTTTATTTACAATGGAGCATTATTAACCTTCACAGCAAGACTTTGTGTGTCTTATATATAATATACTGTCATGAGCTGTGTGTGTGTGTGTGGGAATATAATTCAAATGATGTTTGACAAATCATTGCTATTTCCAAAGATTCTCAAGTATGTGTTCTTTTATTCTGTTATTCCTTTAACCCTTCGGTATTCAGATTACTCTCTCAAATATAATGCTTATTAATTCACATTGCTTTGAACTAATCATGCATTATCTTTGTAGTTTTGAGATTTTGATGAGGTAACTGTTTATTTTTAGTATTACCCTGCAAGGTTGGAGTGAGATGCAGGACCTGGCCAGTTTGAATATAAAACAGGTAGAATATTTGGGGATAGATATGGCCTGCATAAATGCTAAAGGACCAACCCTTTTTTGATGCTAACCTGCCTGAAACAGCTTCTGGCTTTTCTTTAAAGGCTTGATTAGAGTATGGTTTTAATACAAGAAACAGAACTTAATCCTTAGTAGAATAGTGTTTAAAATTAGTTCCAGTTAAGGCAGCCAGCTGGCAGAATCCTTAGCATGCAATGCTTAGCAGTATTTCACCTGTCGCTACATTCCGAGTTCAAATCCCGCCGAGGTCAAATTTACATTTCATTCTTTGAGGATCGATAAATTAAGCACCAGTCAAACACTGAGATTGATGTAATCGATTAGTCCCCTCTCCCCAAATTTCAGGCCTTGTGCCTTTAGTAGAAAGGGTTATTAGTTTCAGTTAAGGCAACAAGGAGCCAGAATCGTAAGCACATTGAGCTAAATGCTTGGCAGTATTTTGTCCCTCTTTGCATTGAGTTCATATGCCATTGAGGTTAATTTTGTCTTTCATCCTCTTAGGGTTGACAAAATAAGTACCAGTTGAGCACTGGGGTTGATGTAATCATATTACCCCCAACCCCAAAATTGCTGGCCTAGTACCAAAATTTGAAGTCATTATTAATTTCAGTTAAGGTGCTGAGCTGGCAGAATCATTGGCACACCAGGTGAAATACATTTGATTTGTCTTTGCATTCCGAGTTCAAATCCACCAAGATCGACTTTGTCTTTCATCCTTTTGGGTCAGTAAAGTAAGTACCAGTTGCATATTGGGGGTCAATGTAACTGAGTTACCCCCTCCCCCCAAATTGCTGGTTTCATGCCTATAGATGAAAAGATTATTATTTCAGTTATAATGAGCCTTTAACTTAATTTGCTGCTCAACTGCTCAGTAAATGAGACAGAAACAATTGATCACTTTTGATACTCATCTGCCAGAAACTGCCCCTGGTTCCAAAATATAAACTTTTTGTTTTAACTCTTTCAGTACCAACCAGGCTGAAACCACCTCTAGCTCTGTAGTACAAATGTCTTGTTTTCATAAGTTCTGAATTAAAATCTTCCACCAAACCTTAGTTATCATTAAGCTGTTGTGAGGAACATGAATTGTGACAAAGTTATTTTACTAAATTTTTTGTTATATTTAAAATTAATTGAAAGAAACACAGAGCATCTCAACAGAAATATGGTAACAAAAGGGCTAAAATATATAATAGAGAAACAATTCTTAATCCTTTTGATACCGCTAAGTTATGGGGACGTAAACACACCACCATCGGTTAAGCAATGGTGGGGGGGACAAACACAGACACACAAACATATACACACACATACATACATATACGATGGGCTTCTTTCAGTTTCCGTCTACCAAATCCACTCACAAGGCTTTCGTCGGCCCGAGGCTATAATAGAAGACACTTGCTCAAGGTGCCACGCAGTGGAACTGAACCCGGAACCATGTGGTTGGTAAGCAAGCTACTTACCACACAGCCACTCCTGCGTCTAATGAAATTTTTCTTAGAATATTTGGAAAATAATATATTACACACACACACACACACCAACAACAAAATAGCAGAAATAGTACTAAAAATATGGAGAAACAAAATTGTTACAAAATTTTTTTAAATATCTTATATATTGCTAAACAGACTCCTCAATCACCAAGATTTTTTAATCTATCAAAATGCTGACAGAACCATTAAAGCACACTGGACAAAATGCTTTGCAGTATTTCACCATTCTGAGTTAGACTGGCTTTGCCTTTTATCCTTTCAGAGTTGATAGAATAAATACCAGTGGAGTCAATGTAATTAACTAACCCCTTGACCCTATAGTAGAAAGGTTTATTTATAAGCTTAACCAACATCGAGTTCCTCTATTAACCCTTTTGTTACAGTATTTAGTTTGAGATGCTCTGTGTTTCTTTCGATAGAATAAGTACTAGGCTCCCAAAGAATACGTCCTGGGGTCGATTTGCTCTACTAAAAGGCGGTGCTCCAGCATGACTGAAACTAGTAAAAGAGTATCAAAAGAGGAGAGAATATTCATTAAAGATGGCACAATATAGTGGTATAATCCCATTCCAATGTAATGGTAATCCTATTTGTTTGGATTTACCTGCTTCAACTAGCTGGGGTAATCCAGGCAGCTGACAGTAAGGATTGCTGGAGAGTAGAATAGCTATCCTGGAATCCCTGAGCCATGGCAGTCCATGGGGTGGAGTGGGGTAAAGTTTCAGGGGTTAAGGTGAGCGGGTTAATGAATGAATGAATGGATGCAGTAGGGAATTGGATAAAAGGTGTAATGTGAGGTGGAAATGTGAAGAGGGAAAGAGAGCGAGGTGAAACAAATGAGAAAGAGAGGGATGGATGCTCCACGGACTTCAGTCGTGGATCAGTCAGTTTATATTAATTAAAGCCAAAGATAATTAACTAAGCAAAACCGTTAATAAGCTGTTTCAGCCATCTTCGTTTATGTTTTATTCGAAGCATTCTATCCAAAGACAACATAATGCAATATTTTTCTTCCTCTTTTTGCGATGCTATAGCGAGAATTGGCTGTTGTTTTTAGCAGCCCGACTGACCACATTAACACCTCCCCTCCCCCTCATGGTGTGGTGTCTATAGATTGCGCATATATATTTCCCGTATAAAAAGTAAACGAGGCAAAACATTTGCATGCACATGATGCGTGTATATATATATTTGTAGGTACATATATATATATACATACGTATATTCATATGCATATAGGCATATGCAAAGCATATCTATATTTCCCGCCTCTCCTTCCCCTCTTCCTCCTCCACCTCTATCGTGGTTTTTTTCTTTTTCTTTTTTGTTTTTTTGTTTTTGTTTTTTAGTCTAGTGTATTTTATACTCGCTTCTATTATCTTTATTTGGCCTCCAACCAATGTAAACAGATTCCAGATAGCTGTGAACAACAATATACTACATCTGTTACTCATTTTCTGGCAGCTATCTGACTAGGCTCCAGGGAATCTTGATCTTTTGCCAGTCAGGCTTTCAGTTCAGACCTTCTCTTTCTCCTTCTCCCCCTCTCTCTCTCATTTTCTTTCTTCTTCTCCCTCTCCCTCTCTCTGTATTCTTCTCACTCATTTGCTAACACAAGCACTCACTCGCACACATGCGTATCTCTCTCTTCTCTCTGATACACATGTATTTTCGCTTTCTTTTTACTCATTTTTCATCTACGCTCACACGCATACGCGCACACACACACACACGCACGCGCACGTTTACTTTCTCTTCTCCTTCTTCTTCGCACTCTCTCTCTCTGATTCTCTCTATGCTCACAACCATTCACACACTCACACACACACACACGCACGCGCACGTTTACTTTCTCTTCTCCTTCTTCTTCGCACTCTCTCTCTCTGATTCTCTCTATGCTCACACCCATTCACACACTCACACACGCACGCGTATCTCTTCTCCTTTCTCTGTTTCTCTCCCTTTTTTTTCACTATATGCACACACATACATACACACACACACACTCGCGCACACACACGCGCATACACCACACACACACACACACACACACACACACACACAGGGTTCCCTCTCTCCCTCCCACACACATATTCTCATACACGTTCGCCCCATCTCTACATACACATGCAAACAAAATTTTGTTTTAATCAATCGCCTCTCTCTCTCTCCCCCTTCTCTTCCTTTCTGTTTATAACCTTTTCCTTTAATTCCCCACCTTTTTTCTTCTTGTTTTCATTGTTCTTTTTCCTTATTCATCATCTTGTCTTAATTTTCCTTTTCTCATCTGCACCACTCACTCCCCCCTCTCTCAGTTTTTCTTCAAGTTTTTCCTTTTTCAATATATCTTAATTTTCTTTTATTTCCAACTCTCTCTTGCATTGTCTCTTACTCTCTCTCTCTCTAAAATAGATATGCTTCTCAATTTAGATATCTTTATACTCTGCCGTAGCTGATGATGATGAGAAGGAGGAGGCTGAAAATATATCTGTATTCAAGGTTATGGATACTTCCTTTCTTAGTACTGTGAACATTGTTGGGTCTGTGTAATTGCTATTACAATTAGAGAGGAGGAGTGAGAGAGTTAATTAATAGATAGAGACTAAGGTAGGAAGACGGAGGGAGAGTTACATGCATAGAGTGAGGAACTAAGGGAAGGGAGGTAGAGAGAGAGAGAGAAATGAGTGAGGCACGAAGGGGAGGGAGGTAGAGAGAGAGAGAAATGAGTGAGGAACGAAGGGGAGGAAGGTAGAGAGAGATAGAGAGAAGGAAAGAGAGACTTACATGATGAGTGAAGAAGGAGAGGAGAAATATAGAGAAAGTTACATAGAGAGAGAGAGAGTGGGAGAGAGGAACGAAGCGAGGTGTAGTGGGAGGGGAAGGCAGACCCGGGCAGACCTAACTTAATACTCGTTTCTTATGGTTTATGGTTTATTTCATCTGTTTCGTTCTTATTTATATAGGATCTTTGCCCACTGCTAATATCTCAGCAGTTTTTAATGAAAAACTAAAACTGCCACAGGCTAAAAGGTGAAATATGAACAAGAGAGAGAAATGTGCTTTTGTTTTTCCTGATCTGTGTGGTCCCACCAGGGAAGGTGGAGCCGAACTCCCTCCCCCCCCCTGTATAAACACTTCACCCCTACCTCGACTCCCTCCGTGTTTCCTTCCTTCCTTCCTTCCTTCCTCGCCACCATCGTTAATCACTGGATCACTGACTCCAGTCTCGTCAGACCTTCCCCCCCTCAACACTCTATCTATCGCTTTCTTTCTTTCTTTCTTTCTTTCCTCTCCCCCGGTGTATGCGTACATAACAATACAATTGCATTCGGAAACAGGTACATCGGCATAATAATTATTCATTAATTCATGCCCCACATGCTTAAAAACTGGCGCGCTCATGCATGTACACACGCACAATCGCTTCTAAAACAATCGTACGCGCACTTTGCAGACGCAAACGTAAAAGACCTCACACAGAATAACAGAGTTTAACAGGAACAAGTGTACAGGTTTTCAAATAAATAAATGTGCAGAAAGCACATGATCGTACGTACATAAATTGGAGAGGAACATGGCATATGATTTCACAATTAAACACCGAAACTCGTTAAAAGCTATTGCGATATTTCAATACTACACACACATACAAACATTATTTGAGCCAAACAGGAAGTCTCTGTGTGGTCGTTCGTCCCGTTAGAAATAACAGCCAAATCTCTCTGAAATCGCTCGACGAATTTTTGGTTTGTTTTTTTTTAAAAAAAGACGTGTATGTCACAATTGGAACGCTTTTGATTATATAGTGTACAGGTTTTCAAATAAATAAATAAATGTGCAGGAGTACATGATTGTACTTGCAAACAGCCAAATCTCTCTGATTTCGCTCAACGAATTTTTGGCTTTATAGAAAAGACGTGTATGTGTTTGAAGAAGATCGTCATTTTCCGTAAAATTTTAATTTTTTATATATGTGGGGTTAGGGTTAGGAGTGGGGGGAAGGGTATCTTTTTCTTCAGAAATATAAATAAACCCACGTGGGTTTATAAGTGACAGTTATATTACTAGTACCGAATGATCGCCTATATATATATATATATATATATATATATATATAACATTATTGGTGAATTGAAGAAATGGAGCTGAACGCAGATTGAACAGAAATCGTTTTATTTCATTCTACACGTGTTTCGAAAGGCACAAATTACCAAAATCCGATTGAATAATGGGACCATATTGTGTCTTTCTCTTCAGGAAGAAAAAAGGAAATCCGTTGGAAAAACAAAAACAGAACAGAGGCGGAGCAAAAAACAAATCGAACTGTGCTCCTAAGAGCCCATGGCGAAACTGTTTATCAGTGTATGTTGAGAACCGGTGGCTGAAGGTTTTAATTTCAATTATCCGCACCAACGCACGGTTGCAACGCCAGATGGTGGTACCTCCAACCGTGCTGTTTACTGCTGTGATTTTTGCTACTAAGGAATCGGTTAAACTTTTGATTAATCTACTACAAGATTATTCATCTTTCTATTTCACATAATATATATATATATATATATATAATGAAGCATGGCTCAGTGGTTAGAGCGTCGAGCTTACGATTGTGAGTTTGATCCCCGTATTGGGCTGCGTGTTGTGTTCTTGAGCAAGACACTTTATTTCTCATTGCTCCAAATCATTCAGCTGTAGAAATGAGTTGCGACATTACTGGTGCCAAGCTGTATCATCAGCCTTTGCCTTTCCCTTGGATAACACTGGTGGCTTGGAGAAGAGAGGCCGGTATGCATGGGCAACTGCTGGCTTTCCACAAACGACCTTGCCTGGACTTGTGCCTGGGAGGGTAACTTTCTAGGTGGAATCCCATGGTCTGTGTCGTGACCAAAGGAAGTCTCCTCCTCCTCATATATATATATATATATATATATATATAAATTGAGTCATTATTTCACAGATGCTCTTGTTGCTCATTTTGGCATGTTTTGCCTGGAAGGGATCAGTCATCTTACATGTCTGAAAAAGCACAACATGAACAAAGGTGCAAATGAGCGGTTGACAGATGTTACAATGACAATGCTTTCAGTGACCAACACTTGCAGAGCACAAATGTGAACAGACACTTGAACACTCACGCACATTCAGTTTCTTATTTCTTTACTACCCACAAGAGGCTTCACACAGAGCGGACAGACAAACAAACAGATTAAGTCGATTTATATCAACCCCAGTGCGTAACTGGTACTTATTTAATTGACCCCGAAAGGATGAAAGGCAAAGTCGACCTCAGCGGAATTTGAACTCAGAACATAGTGGCAGAAGAAATACTACTAAGCATTTCGCCCGGCGTGCTAACATTTCTGCCAGCTCGCCGCACTTTTAGTTTCAGTCTAGCAAATTTCCACTTGTAGGGCTTTGGTTGGCCTGGGGCTATAACAGAAGACACTTGCCCATGGTGTCACGCAGTGAGACTGAACCTGAAACCATGTGATTTGGAGTTGCACTCTTACCTTTGATGATGGAATCAAATATGTTGTGTGTCTGGTTTTAGACCTAATGCAAGTTGTAGTTGATGGTGATGATAACTGTGATGATGATAATGGCAATAATGATTGTGATGATGATGATGTTTGGCTTTATTGATCCAGATAATTGGGGAAGCAACTTCAAAAAAATTAGGCTTCAATTTTTCTTGTCAGAGAATCAACATTCAGGTGATCCAGCTAAGCTTTATCTTTGTTCTGATGGATCTTAATTAACTTCTAATTAACTTTAACAATTCATGCTTTCACGATTCTCGTTAATTTTCATTCACACTTTGATTAAAAATCTCAATGCGTGACAAAACTGACTAATGAAATTTTAAACAAATGTACTCAACGAGAGTGTCAATCAACGCACTAGTTGTTATGCGGTTTGCTTCTGAATGAATGTGACCCTATGAAGGAGGTGCCCAGGGACTCTGCTCTGACAACCCTGCTAGAAATAGTGTGCAGAAAATATGGATGGATGGACACTTTGTATAGATAGAGGTGAAAACTTTGTCTTCGTACACAATATCTCATAGTTGGAAAAGCGGGATTGACTGGACTAGTTTCAAACCTCTCATGGGATTTCCTTCACAGAAGGATGTACATTGGGCGTCCTTCCTAAAGTATGGTCAACATTCTGATGGAGGTCTGTTAGAATGTGGGTGTTCATGAATGTAGGACACTGACCATGGAACTATACATGTACCACATTTGTATCCTGTTTGATGCAAGTGTAAATGATAAAACAGGGTTAAAACCATTTTGGTGTTTCATCTTCTTTCTGTCCATGAAAATGTGTGTGTTTGTGTTATATATGGATGTTTGAAAGAGAGAATGAAAAAAAAGACATGTAGATTTAGCGGTCAAGCAATGCAGTTGGCATTAAGAAGGGCATCTAGTCATAAAATTCATGTCAAATTAGACAAGAGTCTAATATAGCTTTCCAGCTTGCCAGCATGGACAATGGACGTCAAATGATGATAGTAATGATATATACACTCATACACATATATATACATACATACACATATATATATATATATATATATATATATATATATATATATATATATATATATTATTTACATTTGACGGATATTTGTCCTCATCTTTTTGCATGATTTCACAATTAAACACCGAAACACAACATTTCGGCTCATATACCCTCCAGCCTTCATCAGGTGTCTTGGGGGAAATTTCGAACCTGGGTTCTGTAACAACAAACAAGATGAGGACAAATATCCGTCAAATGTAAATAATGTACATAATTCCTCATCTCTTAAATACAGAACTGTATTAACACACACGTACACACGCGCGCACGCACACACATACATTTATGAAGAGGCAGTTCTAGTCTCTCTTAGCCAACTCTAAACTCTACCATAGTTTTGTTGAAGCAGAGATGACAGCATCACTAAGCAGATGCACCGTAATGCAGACGATTAGAATTTAGTGAATTCTAGAGAAATTGAAATGACTGAAGGGCATGAAGAACAATAGCTAAACGAGTGTTTGCCTTTGTTAATGTAGTGAACATTAAAAAGCTAATTAGAAATAATTCTGTTGTGAAGCACAGAGAATATTAGTTCCTGCTTTAAGATAAGCCTGTACAGGGATCCCTCGTTTATCGCGGTAGATTGGTTCCGAGACCAACCGCGATAACCGAAGTTTTGTGAAGCAGGGACACCATATTTACTGTATTTATTTAACGTGTATTTGGACTTTTAAATCCCTCCTTGTACTCTTAACAACCCACCCATTACAGTAGTCTATTAATAACAAGGGCAACTGTTAAGCAATAACACTTTAGATTTAAAAATAAAGATTGTTACTGCACTCAACACGAAAGAAGTTGAAAGTAAAATTTGAATGATGATGGTGATGAATTTGCTGTGCAGTAGAAATGATGATGATGAAGCTCACGGCAGTGCCCTTTCCTGGGACACCTCTTCCACTTCTTCCGAAGGTGCAACTGCAGTAGTAGCAACAGGACTTATTAAAGGTGGTGGCAGCCGTCTTCTTAATGTTAGCCTCGTCCTTCTTAATGTAGCGAATGGTGGATTTGTTCACGCTAAAATGGTGGGCTACGGCAGCGAAAGTTCTCCCTTCCTTCAACATATCCAGAAGTTTCACCTTCTCAGCGATTGTCATCATTCTTCGTTTGTGTTTAGGCTCAGTACCAGCCTTGGAAGAAGCAGCAGATTTGGGAGCTAATGAAGGGGAGGAAAATGCAAAGTTCAATGCAGAGAAACAAAACAAAAAAAAAAAATCACACACAGCATAGCGTAAAGTAGTAGAGTAAACCACTCGGTCAGAAAGCTTGAAGCGAAATGGCCACGAGAGAGACGAGGGAAGATAGTGTGGATCTGAGCATCGGTCAAAACCCCAATCACAGGCCATATTAGAAAATAGAAAGTTGTGATTCGTCGTCTCCCTCCGTTGCACCAATCACAGCCCGTACTAAGTTCAAATACCCCTGTATATGCATTTTTGCTATTTAACGCTTGTTTTGTTGTTCCTAGATAAGGAAATGATATTTATTATTAATATTTTAATGGATTTAATGAAAAATTTTAGGTGTTCATATATATATATTTAAAAAATCCACGAAGCCTTAATAATAACAACATGGAAAAATACCTTAGGAATGAGATCCCAGGTTTGAAATTTCCCCAAGACACCTGATGAAGGCTGGAGGGTATATCAGCCAAAATGTGTTAACAACAAACAAGATGAGGAAAAATATCTGTCAAATGTAAATAATGTACATAATTCCTCATCTCTGAGATATAGAACTGTATCATTTTCTGTTATTTGGTCCAAGCGTGGGTTGGATAGATCTGCATTATGTGTGGTCTTAAATTTTTTCAACCCTATTTCATCACTTTTCTTTTCTGTATTGTTTTGCAATATGTTTTAAAGCGCACAGTTATAGTTACATAAGCTGTCATCAAACAGCTTGTCTGGATGGGCCTTGCTGTTAGACATCACAGATAAACCTTGCTATTCGAGGGGTTGCATAGATAGAGCCTGTTTATTGTGAGGCCCTGTGAGGGTGCTCCCCATAAAGTAAACAAAATTAAACTACAAAAACAAATGCAGACAGATTTTTCTTGATATAATATTTATTTTGTATTGTAGCTAAAAGATAAGCAGAAACACACACACACACACACGTATTGATAACTGATATTTGAATTATAGTGTTAGAATACACACACACATACATACATGTATGTGTGTGTGTGTGTGTGAATAATATATATATATATGTATATATATGTGTGTGTATATATATATATATTTATGCATATGTGTGTATATATATATTTATGTGTGTGTGTGTATATGTGTATATATGTGTGTGTATATATATATTTATGCATGTGTGTGTGTGTATATGTGTATATATATATATTTTTTATGTATATATGTGTGTGTGTGTATATATATATATTTATGTATATATATATGTTGTGTGTATATATATATATATATATATATGTATATATATGTGTATATATATATATTTATGTATATATATATATATATTTATGTATATATATTTATGTATATATATGTGTGTGTATATATATATATATTTATGTATATATATGTGTGTGTATATATATATATTTATGTATATATATGTGTGTATATATATATATTTATATATATGTGTGTATATTTTCATGTGTACATACGTGCATATATGCTGCAGCTCTCTTTTAGATCTCTGTCTCTGTTCAGGGGATTTACCACCCACAGTAAACTTTGATAATGGTATGCCACCCCAGTGCATAATGTGCTTTGAGTACAAGGGTAGCAGGAACCTTGTAGCTTGGCTGTTCTTTTATATCAGATTAAAATATTTATTCTCAGGAAAGGGCTATGACTTCAGTGTGTGCTCAAGTTAAAAGCTAACGAGCTAAATTATCTAGATGAGAGGCTTAACTTGGTGATAAAGAGATAGACTCGGATTAGGTAAAAATGTTCTCAGATTTAAAATTCTTTAAACGTATGTAACCTGGAATTACTTTTTAAGAGTTTCAGAAGTGTTTGTCTTTGTTTTTTCTTCCCCACCACTACCGCTTTTTTTTTTATTTGATACTGCTTGTATTTTTTACTTGTTTCAGTCATTAGACTGTGGCCATGTGGGAGCACCATCTTATAGAATTTTAGTTGAACAAATCAACCCGAGCGTTTTTTGTTTTGTAAAACCTGGTACTTATTCTGTCCATGTCATTTGCTGAACCACTAAGCTATGAGGGATGTAAACACACCAACACCAGTTGTCAAGCAGTGGTGGGGGACAAACATGCATATACACGACAGGCT
Organism: Octopus sinensis; assembly: GCF_006345805.1. Taxonomy (NCBI): domain Eukaryota; kingdom Metazoa; phylum Mollusca; class Cephalopoda; order Octopoda; family Octopodidae; genus Octopus; species Octopus sinensis. The sequence continues at coordinate 11,409,179 of NC_043003.1, forward strand.
TCCTTCAGTTTCTACCTACCAAATCCACTCACAAGGTTTTGGTCAAAGGTGGCGAGCTGGCAGGAACGTTAGCACGCCGGGCGAAAAGCTTATCGGTATTTCACCTGCTGTTACGTTGTGAGTTCAAATTCCGCCATGGTCGACTTTGTCTTTCATCCTTTCGGGGTCGATAAATTAAGTACCAGTTACGCACTGGGGTCGACGTAATCGACTTAATCCGTTTGTCTGTCCATATTTGTCCCTTCTTTCAGTTTCTGTCTACCAGATCCATTCACAAGACTTGGTCAGTCTAAAGCTGTCAGAGGAAAGCACTTACCCTAAATACTGCACAATGAGAATGAACTCGGGAACACATGGTTGGAAAGCAAGCACCTTAACCATACAGCCATGCCCGTGCCAGTGTGTCTCGGTACTCTTATTCTCTCAGGACTCTCCGCATTTCGACACAAGCTAAAAACAGCGTGTCGGCTAATAAAGTGTGAAATATGAAGGCTGTTGTTCAATTTGTTTTTAAGATGGAAGCGTAGCAAATGAACAATCACTAACCGTGTTACGAAACAAATATACTGAATAAGATATTATTTCTTATTTCTTTAAAGTCTGGCAATTTTACGTCTGGGCGAAACGATTGAACAATCTGTCTAGACAAAAATAATATAAGCCTTGCTGCAAGGAAATCGCACAAGGGTGTCTTGTGTCGTAGATCATTTGGTACATTAACTATATTAAGAGAAAAAGGAGAAAAATGAAGAAGAAAATTCTAGAAAACTGAAAGAACCCTTTGAAAAACAAACAGTGCAAAACAAACCGAAAATGCAATTGCTATTGTAGTATACAGCACTTTGGTGTTTTTAATGGAAAAATGGAACATCAGACATGTAGATAAAGAAATTGCATCTTTGATATTTTTTTTTTTTTACTCCATCCCATCCCAGTGCATCGTTGTTTTTTTGTGGTTTTTTTTTTTTTGGTTTTGTTGTATTTTTTATTTATTTATTTATTCATTTGTTTGTTCAGTGACAGCTCTGCAGCAAATACAGATGACTGAAGCAATTAAATGTATTAATTTTTGTTGACTTTGATAGTAGCAGTGGTGGTGATGGTAGTGGTGGTGATAATAGCGGTGGTGGTGGTGGTGGTGGTGGTGGTGGTGGTAGTGTGTATGTGTGAGTGAGTGTGTGTTGAGGGGGGAGCTGTATGGTTGTGTGTGTGGAGGGGCTGTATGGTTGAGTGTGTGTGTGGGGGGCTGTATGGTTGTGTGTGTGTGTGGGGAGTTGTATGGTTGTGTGTGTGTGTGGAGCTGCATGGTTGTGTGAGTGTGTATGTGTGTGTGTGGGGGGCTGTATGGTTGTGTGTGTGTGTGGAGCTGCATGGTTGTGTGTGTGTGGTGTGTGTGTGTGTGTGCGTGTGCGGAGCTGCATGGTTGTGTGTGTGTGGCTGTGTGTGAGCTTAGGCACTGTTTCTGCTTTCCTTCACCACGATTCCACTCTCCATTATCATCTTTAACTCTGGGAATACCAGAACCGTTTGGCACTGCTGTAAACATTGTTTGTATTTCACTCGATTCTTGTGAACCGTCATCATTCTGTTGATAGGTTTCCTCTCTTCTCTTCCATGGCAACCGTGGAATAGATCTGAGATCTGAGGCAAAGCAGAGAGAGAACAATCATTGGAAAGGTTTTAGAACAGTAACTAAATTGCTTCTCTGTGTGTTGGGCATGGCTGAGTGGTTAGGGAGCTTGCATCCCAACCATGTGATTTTCGGTTTAGTCCCTATTGTGTGGCATCTTGGGTAAGCGTTTTCTCCTATGGCCTCAAAACTGGCTAATTGCCTTTTCAGTCAGTTCGGTATGGGAAAGCTGTGTGGAAACCCATTATATATATGTGATATATGTGAATGTGTGTGTATTTGTATACATGTGTGTGTGTGTATGTGTGTTTATATATATATATATATATATATAGGGGCAGGAGTGGCTGTGTGGTGAGAAGCTAGCTTCCCAACCCCATGGTTCTGGCTTCGGTCTGAGCAAGTATATATGTCATCATTCATGGCCGTGTCGTGAATAGTTTCCAGATTCAGTCCTGCTGCATGGCATCTTGGACAAGTGTCTTCTGCTATAGCCTCAGGCCGGCCAAAGCCTTGCCAGTGGATTTGGTAGATGGAAACTGAAAGAAGCCCATCGTACGTATGTGTGTGTGTGTGTGTATTTGTGTATGTGTTTGTCCCCCTGACCATCGCTTGACAACCAATGCTGGTGTGTTTATACCCATGGGCATATGGCCTAGTGGTTAAGAGCGTGGTCTACTATCCCCAAGATTCCAAGTTTGATTACAGGCAGTGACCTGAATAATAATAATAATGATAATAATAATAGTAATATTGGTTAGTTCACATCCTTGTAACTTAGCAGTTTGGCCAAAGAGACTAATATAATACATACCAGACTTAAAAAAGGATGTCCTGGGGTTGATTTGTTTGACTAAACCCATCAAAGCATTGCCCCAGCATGGCTACATTCCAATGACTTAAGCTAGTTAAAGATGAAAGTTAAAATATATAACAGTACAAATGAAACGGGTGATAAACTATTGAACTATAAACTCAAACATCATGAGTTCAAATCTGCCTTGGGCATTTTATTTTACTTATAAACAGATCACTTTTCTTGGTATATAGATAAGAATAGGCACCAAATTGGTTAGCGTTGTTACCTGCATTATAAGCCTTAGATGCTAACTCTGGGAATATCGGTTTTGTAATTTCTTCCATTTCCTATTACGCAACTGAGGCAAAGATTAGAAAAAGATTTTTCACTCCATGTGATGGAGAAGGAATTTCCTTTATTTTTTTATTATGTTGCTGATTTAAAAAAAAAAAAAAAAAACTATCAGCTTTAAGCTAATTAAATGGATTTCTATGGCTTGTTGGTTTTAATTTATTTTATTTTTAGTAAATATAATTTTTCTTGATTGTTTTGATAATTAGAAATAGTTGAGAAAAAAATAACAAAGTTATCAACTTGACCAAATCAAATTAAGATTTAGCCTCAGGGTTCCGCTCACTGTTGGTTTCTTTTCTGTTTTGTTTTTTTTTGCTGATGTAAAAACTTGGAATTTAAAAAAGAACAAACAAAAAAAAGAAGAAAACCCAAAAAGGAATGGCTTCAAGATTCACCACCATTATTCAGTTTCTCTTAATCGTGTTTGCCTCAAACCCTTCAGTCATGCAAGGAACAAAACAACTCCCTCTCTCCTTCTCTCTCTCTCCTTCCCTTTCTTGCTCTCTCTGTCTCTCGTGCTCTCTCTCTATTTCTCTATGTCTCTCTAGTCTAGTGCTGATGCCACAATAAAGATCACCCACAAGTTTATATGATATGGTTGACATAGGGCGGCGAGCTGGCAGAAACGTTAGCATGCCGGGCGAAATGCGTAGCCGTATTTCGTCTGCCGTTACTTTCCGAGTTCAAATTCCACTGAGGTCGACTTTGCCTTTCATCCTTTCGGGGTCGATAAATTAAGTACCAGTTACGCACTGGGGTCGATATAATCGACTTAATCCGTTTGTCCTTGTTTGTCCCCTTCTGTGTTTAGCCCCTTGTGGGTAGTAAAGAAATATATATGATATGGTTGACAAACATAGGCAAACAATCTTATGACGGAGAAGCCTCTTCAGTTGTGTCAAATACATGGCAACCCTTCTAATGCTGGTGCAATGGTAAAATTGTCCCCAATACACTCTACAAAGTGGTTGATGTTAGGAAAGGTATCTAGTTGTGGAAACCCTGCCAAAAGTGGAATACACAAATAAGAAATGGTCCTTTTGATTCATCTTGGAGAGGATTAACTCTGAACAAGAACTGATATGGATCATAGCAACAATGATCCTGCTTCTTCAGCATATGAGCAAACGTAAAATAATGATGGTTGACTCCTCATTTATTCTATCAGGGCAGTGGATTGGCTGAGTCTGTAGAGTATCTGCTGAAGTGCTTTGCTGTAATTGTTGTGGTTCTTTAGGTTTTGAGTTCAAATGCCACTAGTGCTTTGGAGGCATTCACATTGTCAATATGTATTTTATTATACATGAATGTCCTTGTGTTAATATCCACTTTTCTGTGCTTGTGTAGGTCTGATCGAATTTGTTGAAGTGAATTTTCTACAGCTGGATACCCTTCCTGTTGCCAACCCTCACCTGTTTCAATCATCATCATTTAATGTCCATTGTCCATGCTGGCATGGGTTGGATGGTTTGACCAGGGCTGGTACACTGGAAGGCTGTGCCAGGCTCTAGTCTGATTTGGCATGGTTTTCTACGGCTGGAGGCCCTTCTTAATGCCAGCCACTCTGAGAGTGTAAAGGGTGCTTTTACGTGCCACTGGCATGAGTGCCATTTGCGTGACACTGGTATCTACCACGACTGTGATTTTGCTCAGCTTGATGGGTCTTCTTCTCAAGCACAACATAATGCCAAAGGTCTTGGTCACTGCCTCCATGAGGGCCAACAGAGTGTTTATAATAATCCTTTCTACTATTGGCACAAGGCACACACATATGACTGGCTTCTTTCCGTTTCTGTCAACCAAATCCACTCACAAGGCTTTTGGTTGGCTTCAGGCTATAATAGAAAACGCTTGCTTGCCATGCAGTGGGACTGAACCCGAAACCATGTGGTCGGGAAGCAAACTTCTTACTGCCTGCACATGCATGTAAATTTTCTGGCTGTGTTCTCCCATTCAGTTGCTTTTACTTTCTTCTGCCGTTCTTCGTTGCCTTGGTGCTGCCAACATTTTCTGCAAACTTGCATTGAACAATAAGGAAATATATTTCCTTCCTTCAGCTGCCATAACGTATTTGACAACCAATGGTAATGCACATCAGCTTTCTCCTTCTTTGTCAGCTGCTTTGAAGAGTTCTGGCATCGGTTTGGAAATTCTGACAACCTTCATTTGAGCATCTCTTTCTTCCAGCTTCATCAATAGATTTTCCTCTCAACTTGGAAGATTTCTTTTTTTTTTTTTTTTTTTTCAAATATTAAAGTCAATAGTTCTTTAAATTCTCTTTGACGTTAGAATAGTTCCAAAATTGGTTCCTCCCTCCCCACCTCTTCTGTTATAATGCATTTTGAAAAATTCTACGAAGTGACAACCTATCAACTGGGTGTATAAAGTGTAAATTCCTATCGATTTTCAGTGACCCTTTTTTCTTCTTTTTTAAAAAAAAAAAATTTATTTTTCATCCAAATACTTATTTTTCACACAACTGACTCTGCAATTTTGAAATAATATTTAGTTTCTAATTTCATTTTCTGATATCATCATCATCATCATTATCACCGTCATAATCATCATCACCTCTACTACCACCACCACCACCACCATCATAATCACCACCATCCAGCACCATCATCACCACCAACATCACCACCACCAACCATCTTCATCACCACCATCATCAATCATTGTCATCATCATCATCTTCTTACACCACTATGTCAAATCTCTTGTCTTTCTTTTGTTTCGGTCACAGGATTGCAGCCATGCTGGAGCACCTCCATGAAGGTCTTAGTTGACCGAGTTCAGTCCCAGTACTTATTTATTATCCTGTGTGCGTAAGCGAAAGCAGGGTATTGTAATCACTCGGCTTTGTGTGTTTGTCTGTGTGTTTGCAAAATTCCTGGAAAATGGTTCAACAGATTTTCACCAAATTTGGCAGAAATACTCATTGGATGAGTGGCTCAAAATGATGAAAATTTGATTTGATTATCTTCAAGTATACATAGATATGTGACTTCGTGTGTGTGTAGAGTAATGGATTTTAGCGTTTGATTTATTTATGAGTTCATCATCATTATCACCATCATTGTTTAATGTCTGTTTTCCATGCTAGCATGGGTTGGATGGTTTGACCGGGGTCTGAGAAGCCAGGAGGCTGCATCAGGCTCCAGTCTGATCTGGCAGGGTTTCCTAATGCCAAGCACTCTGTGAGTATAGTGGGTGCTTTTTACGTGCCATGCGAGGCTGGCAATGGCCACGATTGGTTGGTGCTTTTTACGGTCATGCAAATGGCACCCGTGCCACCTGTGCATCCATTATGCTCATGGAGTGGTTGGTGTTAGGAAGGGCATCCACTCTTAGAAAACTATACCAAATCAGACAGGATCCTGGCACAGCCTTCCAGTGTGCCAGCCCAGTCAAACCGTCCAACCCATGCCACCATGGACAGTAGATGTTAAATGATAATTTCTTCATTTCACTGGAATGTAAATACCTATAATGGTGATGCTTAACCCTTTCATTACCAACCCAGCTGAAACCGGCTCTGGTTCTGAGTACAAATGTCTTATTTTTATAATGTTTGAATTAAAAATCTTCCACCAAACCTTAGTCACAATTTATGTTCCTAACACTAAATGAATGATAACTAAATTATTTTACCAAATCTTTTGCTGTATTTAAAGTAATTGAAAGAATATCAGAGCACCTCAAAATAAATACAATAACGAAAGGGTTAAAGAACAAAATCTGTTTTTAATCGAACTCACAAATTTCCGATCAGCAAGTTTAGTCAAACCCTTCCGAAGCTTAATTCAGTTCAATTAAAAAACATGGGTAAGCAAAACAATTTATTTACACGCAGGGTGTGCATCGCCCCCTCCGATACCTTTTTTACTATTAACTCTTTTTCGTACCCTATCAAACTCTTTTGCGAAACTGTTAAGTCATAGAGACACAAACAAACTCATACATGCACCCGTAGATACAGGATAGATATATATAGATATGTTCATCAGCTGTAAGCATATGGAATAAACCTCCACTGACTCACCTCATGTCTCCCATCTTTTCTATTTATATACACATTCTCTCTACCATTGGATTGCTTGGATTTTCAGAACAATGCTAAGGTTAACCTAACCTCTATCACAGGTCGTCCTTATTAGCCGCGCACCTGGCAGCAAGTTTAATGTGAAATCTGTTTGATTCTTTCAAACCCTATTACTACTATAATATGTGTGTGTGTGTGTGTAGGTATGTATGACTTGGAAAGGCCATTACACCAATAATAACACATACACTGGTTCATATCACTTTACTGTTAGTCAGTTGGTTAAATATCTAACCAACTAATTAATTGATCATTTGATTAATGTCCTAGATATACATATACAATTACACACACACACACATTTCCTTTATTTCTTTTACTTGTTTCAGTCATTTGACTGAGGCCATGCTGGGGCACCACCTTTAGTCGAAACAAATTGATCCCAGGACTTATTCTTTGTAAGCCTAGCACTTATTCTGTTGGTTTCTTTTGCTGAGCTGCTATATATGTATGTTACTGAGCATATAACTAATACATTCCATGTCCTCATCCTCTTGTTGTTTGTTATTCTTATTTTTAATGTTTGATTTTTCGATTTGACTACATATATGTGTGTGTGTTCTAATTGCTAATATGCCACACTTCTTAATTTGTTGTGTGATTTAATTAAGGATATATTAAGTATGTCTACCTGCTGGAAATAACAGTCAAAACTTATTTAAATCTCCAAAATACACTGATAATAACTACAGAAATCAACTGTCAGAAGGCAAAGGGGCCAAGACAATCTCCCAGCATACATTCAAGTATTTGATATTTTATATATGTATATATATATATGACAGGCTTCCACACAGTTTCTGTCTATCTGATTCACTCAAAGGCACTGATTGGCCCAGAGCCATAAGTAGAAGGTAGTTGCTGAAGGTGCTACACGGTGGGACTGAACCTGGAATCACCTGGTTGCAAAGCATTCACTTTCCTTTGCTTTCTCTCTCTCTCTCTATCTCTTCATATTTCTGTATTTGTCTTCTATTAAACCTTCTTGTCCTTAGCTCCTCCTCCTCTTCCCATTATCCCCTTCCCTCCTTGTTTTTTTCTTTCTACCCCACCCCCAAATTCCCACCCTTGGTTTCTCCCTTCAACCAAACATTTCCTGTCCCACCCCCTTTTCTCATAAGGTGACAGGGAAACAGTATATTGACAGGGCTGTTTTCTAAGTACTATTTAGTTGGAAAAGAGCCTTATTGTGTAGCAGCAGATAAATATTTCCTGTGTGGGACGATGGTGGGAGGTGAAACCAACAAGGTGACATTACTGAGGCGGTGGGGGGAGGAAGAAAAAGAGGGAGAGAGAGAAGCAAATAGTGTTTGTATGTATAGGTATTTAGAGCCTTAAAGGTTTTGTGTTATTCTTTTATTTGTTTCAGTCATTTGACTGTGACCATGCTGGAGCACGGCCTTTAAGTCAAACAAATCGATCCCATGACTTATTCTTTGGAAGCCTAGTACTTACTTTATTGGTCCTTTTTGCCGAACTGCTAAGTTACGAGGATGTAAACACATTAACATCAGTTGTCAAGCGACGGTGGACACAAACACACACACACATGCATACACGACAGGTTTCTTTCAGCTTCCATCTGCCAAATCCACTCACAAGAGTTTGGTCAGCCCGAGGCTATAGTAGAAGACACTTGCCCAAGGTGCGATGCAGTGGGACTAAACCTGGAACCATATGGCTGGTAAGCAAAATACTTACCACACAGCCAGTCCTGTGCATATATATATATATATATATATAATATATATATATATATATATATATATATATATATATATCGTGGAGGCGCGTGGCTTAGTGGTTAGGATGTCAGCATCATGATCGTAAGATTGTGGTTTCGATTCCTGGACCGGGCAACGCGTTGTGTTCTTGAGCAAAACACTTCATTTCACATTGCTCCAGTCCACTCAGCTGGCAAACATGATTAACTCTGCGATGGACTGGTGTCCCATTCAGCTGTGAAACACATATGTCATGGAAACCAGGAAACTGGGCCCATGAGCCTGGGTAGGCTTTAAAAGGGTGCATTTATTATATATATATATATACATACACACACACACACACACACACAAACAAACGATGGGCTTCTTTCAGTTTCCATCTACCAAATCCACTCACAGGGCTTTGGTCGTCCCAAGGCCATAGTAGAAGATACTTGACCAAGGTGTCATACAGTGGGACTGAACCCAGAACCATGTGGTTGATAAGTAAACTACTTACCACACAGCCACTGCTGTGCCTGTAGCCACGAGACAATTCTGTTTCATTTCCTTCTGAATGGGTTGCTTTTGGCACTAGTGAGTGGATTGGTAGGTCCATCTTTTTGTGGGTAGATGTCTACTTCGAAGTGTGTGGGTATGCATATGTAGATCGGTATTGGTGTGTATATGTTTGTCTACATCCACCTGTGAATGCATACGTAGGTGTGTGTATACTTAGATCAATATTTGTGTGCATATGTGTGTGTGTGTATATCAACGTGTGAATGAATACCTGGGTGTCTGGGTATGTGGTCTACATGGGTATGTTTGGTTTTACATGTGTGTATGTATATAAGAGGTATATATAATTTTGCGCATGTCTGTAAGATTCTTTGTGAATCTTAATGTGTATGTGTATAATTGTATGTATGTATGTATGTATATATGTGCATATGTATGTATATATGTATATGTTTGTATGTATGTGTGCATGTATGTATATATGTGTGTATGTATATGAACGTATGTATCTATATGTATGTATGTGTGTATGTGTATATGTGTGCGCGTCTATGTACACACACATAGGTATTTGTCTAAACAAATCTTACCACACCCAATAATATAGAGAACCTGTTTCCATTCTTCCCTTCATTCTCTCTCTCTTTTTCTCACCTATCATTTTTATATATTTTTTTTTTCACCTTTTGTTCAGGGAAAGTTTGCAAATGGTTTGTTTATTCATCGACTTTTTCTCTATTTCTTTTTTCTTAGATTTTATTTTCTTACACCTGTTTTGACCCCACCCCACCACCACCTGCAACACCACCAACCAACCAACCACTGCTAACAAAAATATCCTCCTTTTCTATGTATGTATGTTACCTGTTCAACTCATTTTAAAATTGATAACAACATAAATATATAATTAACCAGCTATACAAATGCCATCTGTTTAGCTAGATTTCATGTGACACTGGGAACAAAATTTAAATTTCTTTTACTTATTATTATTATTATTATTATTATTAAGACATTCCGTCTGTTTTTATGTTCTATGTTCAAATTCCGTTGGTGTCGACTTTGCCTTTCATCCTCTCAGGGTCGATAAATTAAGTACCAGTGAAACACTGGGAGCTGTGTGTACCTGATTAGTCCTCCCCCACAAAAAAAATTTCAGGCCTTGTGCCTTTAGTAGAAAGGATTGGTAGAAAACGTTAGCATGCCGGGCGAAATGCTTTGCAGTATTTCGTCTGCCTTTATGTTCTGAGTTCAAATTCTGCCGAGGTCGACTTTGCCTTTCATCCTTTCGGGGGTCACTAAATTAAATACCAGTTGCGTACTGGAGTCAATCTAATTGAGTGCCCCCCCCCCCCCAATTTCAGTCCTCGTGCCTTGAATAGAAAATATTAAAATTATTATTATTATTATTAGGATAGCACACTAGCAGAATTGTTAGTATGCCATCAAAATGCTTAGTGGCATTTTGTCCATCTTTGTGTTCTGAGTTCAAATCCTGCTGAGCTCAACATGGGTCTTTCATCCTTTTGGGGTTGATAAAATAAGTACCAGTTAAGCACTGGGGTTGATGAAATTGACTTACCCACTCTCCACAAAGTTCAAGCTTTGTGCCTATAGTAGAAGGGATCATTGCTGAGATCCCCTTCGGCCATGACTGACCATGGGATTGGGCGTATAAAGTTCCCCTCCCGGGCACAAGTCTGAGCAAGGTTGTTTTATGGAAGACTAGCAGTCACCCATGCATACCAGCCTCTCCTCTCCACACCACTGATGTCATCCAAGGGAAAGGCAAAGGCCAATACAGCTTGGCACCTGTGATGTCGCATCTGATTTCTACAGTTGTGTGAACTGGAGCAATGTGATATAAAGTGTCTTGCTCAAGAACACAACATGCAGCCTGGTCTGTGATTCAAACTCACAACCTCATGATTGCAAGCTCGATGCTCTAACCACAGAGCCATGTGCCTTCACAAAGGATCATTATTAAGGTATTATTAAAGTGATGTGCTGGCAAAATTGTTAGTAGCATTTCATCTTCTTTTACATCCTAAGTTCAAATTACACTGAATTCAACTTTGCGTTTCATCCTTCTAGGGTTGATAAACTGAGTCCAAGTTGAGTACCAGGGTCTGATGCAATTGATTAGCAAGCACCATCGCTTCAAAATTTCAGACCTTGTACCTGTTGTAGAAAAGATCATTATTATTCAGTTCTATATTTAAGAGATGAGGAATTATGTACATTATTTACATTATTTACATTTGATGGATATTTGTCCTCATCTTGTTTGTTGTTAACACGTTTCAGCTGATACATCCTCCAGCCTTCATCAGGTGTCTTGGGGGATATTTTGAAACTGGGTTCTCATTCCTAAGGTATTTTTCAATGTTATTATAATTATTATTATTATTATTATTATGCCATATGCCTGTGGGCATATGGCATAGTGTGGTTGGTAAGCAAGCTACTTACCACATAACCACTCCTGCGCATATATATATATATATATATATACTCTTTTTTACTCTTTTACTTGTTTCAGTCATTTGACTGCGGCCATGCTGGAGCACCGCCTTTAATCGAGCAGCTCGACCCCGGGACTTATTCTTTTTGTAAGCCCAGTACTTATTCTATTGGTCTCTTCGGCCGAACCACTAAGTAACGGGGACATAAACACACCAGCATCGGTTGTCAAGCAATGCTAGGAGGACAAACACACAAACACACACACACACACACATATATATACACATATATACGAAAGGCTTCTTTCAGTTTCCATCTACCAAATCCACTCACAAGGCATTGATCAGCCCGGGGCTATAGCAGAAGACACTTGCCCAAGATGCCACGCAGTGGGACTGAACCCTTAACCATGTGGTTGGTTAGCAAGCTACTTACCACACAGCCACTCCTGCACCTATATATATATACACACATATGTATTTTATTTTATCTTATTTTATTTTTATGCTGCTGGAACCTTTGGGTTTCAGATGACATTGAATCATTATCAATGAAAGGGATTTTTGAATGGTGTGCTGTTTCTGGACTGTTCTTAGTTGCCTGAAGACTGGTTCATTATCTCTGTTGTTTTAAAATCTTGGTTCCCACCCAACAAAGTCATCCTTTGTAGAAAACTTTCTTATGACAAACAGACAGACAATGGGTGTGAAAACTGCTCTCCTCACCTCCCCCACCTCTTGTTTCTCATGGTGGGTGTGTGTGTGTGTACGAGAGAGCATGTGAGAGAGAACATGTGTGTATATATTCGTTTGTGCACGTGTGTAGAATATATTTGTATGTATGGAAATGTATTTGCATAGATATGTGTGTTATATTTGTGCGTAATTGTGTGTGCGTGCATATATTTGTGTATGTCTGTTATATTGGTATATGTGTGTATAGTTATGTATAGATGTATGCCTCCCTCCCTCCCTCCCTCTCTCTCTCTCTCTCTCCCTCTCCTAAAAACTACAGAGATTAAAGGAAACAAAGCATTCACCAAAAATGAAAGAGCTTCAGACATGATCAATTGACTTTGCCTTCACTTTTTGCAACTCTGGGAAGGAAACGATATGCCGCCATAATACATGACAGATTCTCAAAGAGTCTTGTTCCAAACTTTGACATACAAGACAAAAAGCACAAAATGGATGAGATACACTGTCAGGTCCCAGGACTTCTCTTTCTATAACTTTTGCTTAAAAAACGTATGCATCAAGAATTTGTCATTTTAAGGTTCCCAACAGTTTCCCAGAGACTGTTGTCTTCCAGAGGGATTGCAAACAATGACCAAGATTTTTTCATTAGGGTGCATGCCTGGTTGTGTGGTTAAGAATGTTGTTTCCTGACCATGTGTTCTTGGGTTCAGTCCCACTGCGTGGCACCTTGGGTAAGTGTTTTATGCTATAGTCCCCAGGTCCATGAAAGCCTTGTCATGACCATGTGGTCTTGGGTTCAGTCCCACTGCGTGGCACCTTGGGTAAGTGTTTTATGCTATAGTCCCCAGGTCCATGAAAGCCTTGTCTTGACCATGTAGTCTTGGGTTCAGTCCCACTGCGTGGCACCTTGGGTAAGTGTTTTATGCTATAGTCCCCAGGTCCATGAAAGCCTTGTCTTGACCATGTGGTCTTGGGTTCAGTCCCACTGCGTGGCACCTTGGGTAAGTGTTTTATGCTATAGTCCCCAGGTCCATGAAAGCCTTGTCCTGACCATGTGGTCTTGGGTTCAGTCCCACTGCGTGGCACCTTGGGTAAGTGTTTTATGCTATAGTCCCCGGGTCCATGAAAGCCTTGTCCTGACCATGTGGTCTTGGGTTCAGTCCCACTGCGTGACACCTTGGGTAAGTGTTTTATGCTATAGTCCCCAGGTCTATGAAAGCCTTGTGGTTGGATTTGGTAGGTAAACAGACCCTGACAGAAGCCTCTCTCTGTGTGTGTGTGTGTGTGTGTGTGTGTGTGTATCCTTGTCTTGTCACCTTGTGATGGTTGTAAATGATGATGGTGATGATGATGATGCTGATCATCATTGTCGTCGTTGTACACACGATCTTGTTCATTTTTAGTCTTTCTTGATAAACATGTTTGGCCGTAGGGAAATATTGCCTTGCTTGGAAACAGGTAAGGATTGGAAACAGGAAGAGCATCCAGCCATAGAAAAGCTCTGCCTCAATAACACACTCTTGTCTAACAGATGCAAGTATGGAAAGTGGATGTTAAATAATAACGATGGTGATGACTTACAAAGGGTTTCTTGATGTTCTTCTCTCTAATGCACAAGATCAGCCATCTTCAAAAACAACTGTTAGGACGAAGCAGAGCTACAGGCACCATTTCATTGATCTGCCAATTCAAGATATCATGTGCCCTGAAATACTGAACAAAAATATTGCCCCCACCTCCACTTCCTGGGCATAAAAGAATATTCAATTTTCTGAGCCGTGCTCTAGCATGGCCTTCAATGCCATGTGCCCTGAAATACTGAACAAACACACTACCTCCCACCTCGTGGACATAAAAGATAGAATATTCAGTTTTGAGGGCTGTGCTTTTCACATGACCTTTGACATAACGACTGAAACATATTAACATAGCTATCATCATCATCATGGCTGTGTCATTAAGAAGCTTGATTTGCAACCACGTAGTTCCATGTTCAGTCCCACTGCACAGCACCTTTGGCAAGAGCCTTCTACTATAGCCCTGGACCAACCAATACCTGGTGAGTGTATTTGGTAGAGGGAAACTGTGTGGAAGCCCATCATTGTGTGTGTGTCTCTATGTTTGTCCCCACTGCTTTGAAGGATTTAACTGACCAAATAAACCTCAGTACTTATTTATTATCAAGTCTGGTATTATTTTAGCTGACTCTTTTGGAATGTAAACAAACCAACATTGGCTGTAAAGTAGTGGTGATGGGGACAAACACCACACATACACACACACACACAGGCTTTCTACACTGTTTCCATCTACCTAATTCACTAATTCACTTGCAAACACTCTCAAAGTGTGCAAGGCCCGGGGCTACAATAGAGGACACCCAAGGTGCTTCACAGGGGGGCTGAACCTGAAACCACACAGCCATTTCTTCTTTCTTCCTCAGCTCCCCTGATGTTTTCTGTAAAGTGGTTCAGACCTCTTAAGCCAAGCTCTCTCTTTCTCTTGTTTTTCTTTTCTTTTTTTCCATTCCTCTGGCATCCTTTATCTCTTTTGTTGTTGTTGTAATGAACTGAGGTCCCTGATCCTTCGGTTGTCCCCCCCACCCGACACACTTCACATTTGAGGAGGTGGGGTTTCTCTGCTGTTTCTTTCTTACTTCCATCTCTCTCTAACTATGACCTTTTCTTTGTGGATCTACTTTTTTTATTTTGCACACATACCTCTACACACACACACACACACACACACATATACATATGCACGCATAAATGTATACATACACATACAAGCACACACACACATATATATATATACATGCGCATACATGCATACATATATATGTATACACACATACATGCATGCATACATATATATATACACACACACACACACGCATATATATATATATATGCATAAATACATTATATATGCACATTTTATACATATATATACATACACATACAAGCATACATATACATACATACATATATATATATATACATACATACATACAAGCACACATGTACATGCATTCATACATACAACCCTATACATACACATACACAAGCATATACACCACACACACACACACACACACACATTTACCTGCATCTGTGAGTGTGTTTGTATCCCCCCTCCCCACACACACACTGACAAATTCAGTAATCCCGCTCTCCTTTTAATTCCTCTTTTGTCCTCCGCAATTTCTATGCCACAGTTTTGTCAAAATGCTTGCTTTATATTTGACCACCTCCTTTAAACGCCTGCTTTATTTTTACAATATTCTTGAGAGCTTTGATTCTTGGTCCAACCTACCTTCAATCTCCCACCACCTTGCCACTTCTTTACCTGCCTCTATTTTTTTCTATTTAATCCTTCTTCAATGCCCCTGGGTGGTGGGTCTGATGGTCACTATAACAGTGGTGGAGGCGGAGGTGTAACTGCAAAGAGAGGTTGACTAGAAGGGAGATAATTGGGAGAATGAAATGTGTTTATTTTCTAATGAAATATATAAATATACAAATAAATCTGGGGTGTAATCCAGGTTAAGATTATTTTCCAGCCAGGCTTCTCCTTAGAGGAGGGGATTGTAGAGGTGAAAGGTTATCGTTGGTTATCTCCCTACTCAAAATAAAGTAAAAAAACAAACTGGAAGGAAGCAGAAGGGATGTTTGATCCCTGCTTAATCTCTTACCCCTATCCCTTGTATTACCTTTCACAGTGACCTCTCCACCATACAACTTATGTTTTGAGATGTTAGTGTTTGTTGCTTTGTTTCCTATGAGACTGGAATTGTTGAATGATGTTTAGTAGAGAATGGGTGAAATGGAGTGGGGGGAAGAGAGGAAGAGAGAAAGAGAGAGTTGAAATGAGGGAGAGGGGGTGTTGGTTCTTGCAGCTGAGTTTGTTTCCACCAATTTTGTTCACTATCCAACCACCATATATCTATCTATCTATTAGTGAAGTGGAGCAGGTGTGCTGTAAAAACATTCTCCTATATATTATAATAGTTTGTGATTCAGATGTTTTTACAGCAGGATTACCATTTACTAAAAGATAAAGAAAAGAAAACAAAAAAAAATGAATAAATAGAATAAAAAAGAAAACGGGGGGGGGGATTTTTTTGGCAAATAGACTCAGGAATATTAATTAAGAATATTCTTACATGCTTTGTCATTAGAATCTCCATTTTTGATGTCATGCATCAGCTTTGTTATCAGTATGAGGGGAATTTGGCTGCTGTTTCTATTTAGTCAAGCAATCATATATTCCTTATTGACATAGAGCTCTCTTTTTTTTTTTTTTTTTGCTGGTGCTGGTGGTGATGAGGATAATTTTAGCTGGATGAGTCAGAATACAGATTTGTTTATCACTGTTGCTTGCTGTGAAGGCACTTTTTGCCCAGTGGATAGGGTGCAACACTCTTGGCCTTACAATCGTGGTTTCGGATCCTAGGTAAGGCATCTTTATGATAATCCTTCGGTGTGGTTGAACAACCAATCCCAAACCAGTTCGATCAACTTCCACACCACTTCGGATCATTGACCCTTCTTGTGCTTGATTTCATTGTGCTTATTCATCCTTTTGATTGCTGAATATGAAAACTTGGTTGAGGAGACTTTTGTTTGGGCAATTTTCTTGAGCCACCATCTCACCCTTGTAATTTGCTTTCATTTTGTTAGTCTTTTCATATACATGGTAGTACACCTATGTACTTGCTCAATCACTCCCTCACACTCACTCACTCCCTCACACACACACTCACTCTCACTCACTCTCACTCGCATTCACCCTCACTCACATTCACTCTCACTCACTCATTCTCACTCAGTCTCACACACTCTCACTCACACTCATTCACATACTCATTCTCACACTCTCACTCACACAGTCTCACTCTCACTCTCTCGTACTCACTCTTGCACATTCTCTCACCCTCACTCAACTTTCTCCTATTCACACATACACACACACACACATTGGATGGTCATTGGCTTCCAATAATCAACCCCCCACCACCAACCAAGCAAGGTTGGTGTGAGGTTGTCAGTTTAGTCAGCTACCAGTAGTGTACAAGAGTGACTCAGCATCCTGGCCCAGGCAGTGCAATGTGTCCTCATACAAAACTCTTCATTTCATCTTGCTCCAGTTCACTCAGCCATAAATGAATTCCAAGACTAGCTGGGAAGTTAACCCCTTCAATGGACTGGGATCCCATCCAGTGGGAAGTGTTGTAATCTCAGTTATACATTATGGAAACTGGGCTAAGCGTTGGCCTTATGAGCCCTAGGGGCTTGTGGCAAACCTTGAAGAATTGCTTTTTAATTATGCAATTTTAAGTAAGCAATTTTTAATTGAATTCAATAATTTGAAAAATGTTATTTATAGGTGCAGGAGTGGCTGTGTGGTAAGAAGCTTGCTTCCCAACCACATGGTTCAGGTCTCAGTCCTACTGTGTAGCACCTTGGGCAAGAGTCTTTTATCATATCCTACTGCATAACTTATGTACTTCTTATGTCTGACCTTTGTACTCTTTCTTTTGTTTGACCGTTGTACTCTTTCTTAGGCTTAGCTTTTCCACTCCTTAGATGCGCTCTTTATGACTGCATAACTTATGTCTGACCTTTGTACTCTTTCTTATGTCTGACCTTTGTACTCTTTTTTAGGCTTAACTTTTCCACTCCTTAGATGCACTCTTTATGACTGCATGACTTATGTACTTCTTATACCTAACCGTTGTACTCTTTCTTATGTCTAACCTTTGTACTCTTTCTTATATCTAACCTTTGTACTCTTTCTTAGGCTTAGCTTTTCCACTCCTTAGATGCGCTCTTTATGACTGCATAATTTATGTACTTCTTATGTCTGATCTTTGTACTCTTTCTCATGTCTGAGCTGTCTACTCTTTCTTAGGCCTAACCTTTGTACTCTTTCTTAGATCTAGCTTTTATTTGACTGTATTCCTGTACATTTTTCTCTTCTTTTCTTTTATTATTTCTTCCTTTTTATTCGTTTTGTTTCTTCTGAATTTTATTTCCCACTTTTACGTCTCACAATACCAATGTTTGTCTATTTATTTCTTATTCATCTTTTGTCAAATCCCTTTCATATACTTCCGTCACTCATCACTCGATTGTCCATTCTTTTCATAACCATTGTTTCACTGTTCACATTTCAAAATTCTTTGGAAAACCAAAAAATTTTCTTCATGAAAATGTTTTTTTTTTTTAACCTTTTTTCTTTTTTATTACCATTTTTCTCATTTTGAAATTTATTTTTAATTAATAAGTTTCTTCAACTTGGCTAGATTACACTGAATTTTTCTTTGTTGTATTTTAACGTCAAGCCATTATTTAAGAATTGTGTTGTAAACAGAAATGGCAAGGTATGTGTGTGTGTGTGTGTGTGTGTGTGTGAAGAAAGATTGATGAGAACAAAAGAAAAAAAAGATAGGGTTTCATTGTCTTCAATATAATTTGCAAGAATCATTAATAATTTAGGTTCCAATGCAAAATAACAAAGTCATCATTTGGTGATAGTTGTGTACTAACACTCAGGTACCTAACACACACAGACATACGCACACACCGTTTCATTTTTCTTTTATTTGGACTGTGGCCATGCTGGAACACTGCTTTATAATCTTTAATTACAGAAATTGACACCAATTCTTTTTTTTTTCTGTTAAGTCTGGTACTTATTTTATTGATCTCCTTTTGCCAAACTGCTAAGTTACAGTGATTTAAGCAAACCAGCATAAATTGTCAAGCATTGGTATGCAAAAGATGGAAAAACACAAACACACACACACACACACATATATATATATATATATATATATATATATATATATATATGATGGGCTTCTTACAGTTTCCCTCTACCAAATCCACTCAGAAATTTTTTGTTAGCCTAGGACTATAGTTGAAGTCACTTATCCAAGGTGCTACACAGTGGGACTGAACCCAGCACCATGTGGTTTGGAAGCAGACTTCTCACTACCCTTCCTGCACACACGTGTGTGTGTGTCTGTCTATGAGTTATATCAGCCCCTCAACTGGAGGTCTCTGCATTGCTCCAAAAGTCCTACACCTCTGTCTAGAGCGAGGACCAGGTACCACAATGTCTGTCTATGAGTTATATCAGCCCCTCAACTGGAGGTCTCTGCATTGCTCCAAAAGTCCTACACCCCTGTCTTGAGCGAGGACCAGGTACCACAATAGCTTAGGATTCAAAGGTCCATAGCTATGTAATATCTTGATAAAATATTTGAGAGATCTACACAGAATTGGGGTAGCTGTTTCCGAAACAACAACTTGACCTGCTATCCAAGATCCCAAATAAACCTACATTTCAGCTAAAAACTCAAAGTGGGTACCAATATCGAATTCCCACCTTCACTAAAAGCCAATCACAAAAGAATGGCCATTGAAGAGGTGATAATTCTAGTGGTGCCCCAGCATGGTCAGCTGATATGCTTGGAGATTTCATTGCTCTTTCTAGTCAATCAAGTTATTGTGTTTGATTGTTGTTTTTGCTGTGGGCACATCATCACAGTAGACATGATGCATTGTTATGAGGGGTGTCATTTTAAAAGACACTTAAAGGTTTTATTTTATTTTGTGAGAGATTTGGCTTCTACTACAAGCATATCAAGCAACTACATACAAACCCAATCACTGTTGACGATATAGGTGCAGGCATGACTATGTGGTAAGTAGCTTGCTTACCAAACACATGGTTCCGTGTTCTGTCCCACTGCGTGGAAACTTGGGCAAGTGCCTTCTTCTATAGCCTCGGGCTGACCAAAACCTTGTGAGTAAATTTGGTTGACGGAAACTGAAAGAAGCCCATCATATATATATATGTGTGTGTATGTTTGTGTCTGTGTTGTTTCCTACCCCTGCCCATTCGCTTGACAACTGATGTTGGTGTGTTTGCGTCCCCGTAATTTAGCAGTTTGGCAAGAGAGACCAATTGAACAAGTACTAGTCTTACAAAGAATAAGTCCGGGGGTCATTTTGTTCAACTAAAGGCGGTGCTCCAGCATGTCCGCAGTCAAATGACTGAAGCAATTAAAAGAATAATGATGTTGAATATAAGCAGTGCTGCTTTTCCTTGTAGGTTTATCTCTTTAGGTTTGTATTTTATTCTTTTATGACCGAGTGCAACTTGGAGTTTTAACTGCTATTTCTAGCCAATACCAATTAATGACTGTATTTGATCACTGTCTCACAGTAGCATGATACACTGTATTTAGGGTCAAAAGCACACTCTTTTACTTGTTTCAGTCATTTGACTGTGGCCATGCTGGAGTACCGCCTTTAGTCAAGCAAATCGACCCCAGGATTTATTCTTTGTAAGCCTAGTACTTATTCTATCGGGCTCTTATGCCGAACTACTAAGTTACGGGATGTAAACACACCAGCATCAGTTGTCAAGCGATGTTGCGGGGGACAAACAGATACACAAATGTATACACACACACACACATACATACATACATACATGCATATATACAATGGGCTTCTTTCAGTTTCCGTCTACCAAATCCACTCACAAGGCTTTGGTCAGCCCGAGGCTATAGTAGAAGACACTTGCCCAAGGTGCTATGCAGTGGGACTGAACCTGGAACCATGTGGTTGGTAAGCAAGCTACTTACCACACAGCCACTCCAACATGCAAGGGATGTTAATTTAAAAGACAGGACCTTGTGTGATTTGGCTTCTACTTTGAGCACATCAAACCACATAGAAACCCTTTCACTGGTTTGCAAAGGACAATGATGATGACGATGATGATGATGGTGATGGTGGTGGTGATGGTGGTGGATATATGTGCTGGTGCTTTTCTTTTTTCCTTTCTTTCATTTTTTTTTTGAAGATCAATTTATCTTTATGCTACTCTCTGTTCCCCACTGTCCTGTGTAACTATGGAATGAGAGTCTAGAATCTTGTGACATCTGTTTTGCCTTAGAATACTAATGGTATTGGTAACAGAAAATGTTTTCTCCTTCCCCTTCTCATTCTTTTCTCTCCTTCTTCTTCTTGTTTTTCTTTTCTTCTCCTTCTTTTCCTTCTTTTCATTGCAATTTGAAAAGGAAAGATGGAGAAACTAAAAAAAGGGTAGTGATAGTTTAGCTGATCAATATGTTTTGTTGACAGCCATTCAAACTCTTCTGTCCATCTGTTGTCATTAAGTTTCCTTTCAGTTTCTCTCTCTACTCCAACCTATTCTTTATAGGTTTATTTACTTATTTTCAGATATCAACCACCTTGCTTGAGCATTGATTGTCTTTCTTCTTTTCTTTCTCTTTTTCTTTCTTCTTTCTTTCCATCCTTTATTCAACTTTCTTTCACAAACAAGTGACATTTCTTTTTCAAAGCTGTTCTGTCTCTAATCTCTTCTTCTTCTGCGGAAAAGTTCACACACATGTCCTACTTTCAAAACCTGGCTGTTTTTCTCACTGATTCCAGTCGTTACACAATGTGCTGTATTAACTTTGGACATTGGACATTTCTGATTATTCACTCTAACGTGTAACTCTATCTTATGTACATCGTACGCACCACCTGTCTGTCAAAGGGTAATTGCTTGCTAAGATGTGTTGGTTTAGATAGCTCACCTGTATTTTGTGCTCAAAGGAATCCATTTGTATATGTTTGACAATGTGGTTGCAAAGCCCAGCTGCGGCTACACTGATTGGATATTGCTTCATTTGAGTGTTCGGATGTTCAATCCCCACTCATGCCACTTTGGCCAAGTGTCTTCTATAGATCTCGGGCTGACAAAAGCCTTGTGAGTGGGTTTGATAGGTGGAAACCGAAAGAAGCCTGTCACCACACCACACACACACACACACACACACACACGTATATATACATGTATATTTATTTATTTGAATGGATAGATATTTTTAAGGAATTAATAAATAAGGAGTTTGTTAATTAAGTGACTTAACAATATTAAGGCAGCGAGCTGGCAGAAACATTAGTGTGCCGGGCGAAATGCTTAGCGGTACGTTCTGAGTTCAAATTCAGCCGAGGTCGACTTTGCCTTTCATCCTTTCTGGGTCGATAAATTAAGTACCAGTTACGTGCTGGGGTCGATGTAATCGACTTAATACCTTTGTCTGTCCTTGTTTGTCCTCTCTGTATTTAGCCCCTTTTGGGTAATAAAGAAATAAATATTACATGGAATCTTGCAGTTTAGGCATTTGGAAAATTGAGTCTTGCATCTGAAACAATTTGTCAGATACAATAATTTTTGAACGTAATTTGAGGCAATTTGTCAGATATAATGGATTTTGAAAATATTTTTTAACGATAATGACTTCAATTTGATAATATGTAGGTATAGTTTTTAATAGAAGAGAATATGTGAATGTTTAATAATTAAATTCTGGAAGTAAGTTTAACGATTAACAATATGTTGAGGTGATACATACGGTCACTTTGATGTTTTGTCCCTTGTTTGAGTTTGATCCAACTGATTTCCGACACACACACACACACACACACATATATATATATATATATATATATATATATACCACACATACATATAAGAGGAGTGGACACTACGTAAACATCCATTATGCTAGAAGTAGATCCGCTATGGTCTTACCACTAAAAAAGTTATGTTCATATCATATCATCATCATCGTTTAGCGTCCGTTTTCCATGCTAGCATGGATTGGACGGTTCTACTGGGGTCTGTGAAGCCAGAAGGCTTCATCAGGCCCAGTCAGATCTGGCAGTGTTTCTACGGCTGGATGCCCTTCCTAACGCCAACCACTCCGTGAGTGTAGTGGGTGCTTTTTACGTGCCACCCGCACTGGTGCCAGACAGAGCTGGCAAACGGCCACGAACGGATGGTGCTTTTTATGTGCCACCGGCACGAGGGCCAGGCGAGGCTGGCAACGGACACGAAACGGGGCGGTGCTCGCAACGGTCGCGAAACGGAAGTGTGTGTGGTGTGTGTGTGGTGTGTGTGTATGTGTTATGTATCTGTATATACTCTTTACTCTTTTACTTGCTTCAGTCATTTGACTGTGGCCTTGCTGGAGTACCACCTTTAGTCGAACAAATCAACCCCAGGACTTATTTTTGTAAGCCTTGTACTTATTCTATTGGTCTCTTTTGCTGAACTGCTAAGTTACGGGGACATAAACACACCAGCATCGGTTGTCAAGCGATGTTAGGGGGATAAACACACACACACACACACGACAGGCTTCTTTCAGTTTCCGTCTACCAAATCCACTCACAAGGATTTGGTCAGCCCTAGGCTATAGTAGAAGACACTTGCCTAAGGTGCCACGCAGTGGGACTGAACCTGGAACCATGTGGTTGGTAAGCAAGCTACTTAGAACACAGCCAGTCTTGACATTACATGATGGTTGTAAACGAGCTTCACCATCATACAAGCGAGGTTGTTTGTTTCCAATCTTCTGTAAAAGACATGTCTTACTGCAGGGGAAATATTACTTTGCCTGAAAGTAGGTGAGGGTTGGTGACATAAAGAGCATCCGGGCTGTCGAAAGTCTGCCTCAACAAATTCCATCTGCTTTGCAAACGCATGAAGAATTGGGTGTTAAGTGATGTTGCTGATGATGAGGATGATAGAAATTAGAACCTGTGTTGTGAAATCCATCAGTTGGAACATTCCTGTAACAGACATTTCCACCACTTATTGTGTGTTCTTGAAATCATAAGTAATTAAGAGAAAAATTGACGATCATATCTGAAGATGATAATTAATTCTCCCATTATTATATTTGGCTTAATGGCTGCAAATTATAAATGGTAGTGCACTGGATTAAATGGTCTAAGGATTATCTTTTTTTGCTCTGGTTTGTCACATTTTCGCCTCATTCCTCCAGGATTAATAAAGTAAATACTATTTATAGACTGAGATAGATTCTTGTGAATTTCCACCTTCCTTACAAAACACTTTGTACCAATTTGGAAAATTTGTGATTTCTCCTGTGTTCTAAAAACTATTGGAAAGCATGCGTCACCAGTTTCTGTTGTCCTCTGTTTGAAATCCTCTACCGTTTTTATGTCTTGTATATAAAACAGTGAGCTTGGCAGTATCATTAGCACACTGGACGAAATGCTTGATGGCGTTTCGTTTTGAGTTCAACTGCTTTTCATCCTTTCTTGTCAATGAAATGAGTACCAGTTATACACTGGAGGATGGTTGGGGGCAATGTAATTTCAAGCTTTGTGCTTGTAGTACCTTGTATTAGGAAAGCAATGATGTCCAGTCTTCAGTTATTTTGATGATCTTAGAGAAAATACATGACTTTTTGGATTGTCTTTCTTCAGACGCTAGACTGAATGATTCTAATATTTATTTCTTTATTGCCCACAAGGGGCTAAACATAGAGGGGACAAACAAGGACAGACAAAAGGATTAAAGGGATTATACATTGACTCCAGTGCGTAACTGGTACTTATTTAATCGACCCTGAAAGGATGAAAGGCAAAGTCGACCTCGGCGGAATTTGAACTCAGATCATAGTGGCAGCCGAAATACCTATTTCTTTACTACCCACAAGGGGTTAAACACAGAGAGGACAAACAAGGACAGACAAACGGATCAAGTCGATTATATCGACCCTAGTGCGTAACTGGTACTTATTGACCCCGAAAGGATGAAAGGCAAAGTCGACCTCGGCGGAATTTGAACTCAGAATGTAATGGCAGGCAAAATACCACTAAGCATTTCGCCCAGTGGGCTAATGATTCTGCCAGATCGCCAAATAATTTTAATATTGCTTTTGACTGCAGCGAGGGTGGTGCTGGCAAGATTTTTGGTATGGCAATGGAATTTCTCCCAGCTTTACATTCTGAGCTCAAATGCTGCTGGGGCTGATTAAATAAATACCAGTTAAGCACAAGGTCGCTGTAATTGACTTACCCCCTCCCCTAAAGTTGCTGGCCTTGTGTCAAAATTTGAGACCACTTTTGACCACAGCTCATCATCCCCAAGCGTTTAGATGTTTCATCATAAAATTTCAGTTTCCAATGTTTAGCAGGAGTCTTGCAATGAGGTCGGAGAGAAAAGAATTGGACAATGGAAGTCTTCATTGTTACGAAGACTTGAAACGACATTGCTTTGCTGTTTGTCTCTTTATCTGTGACAACATCTGTGAGTAGGATGGCTGTCCCGATGTTTGCCGTCTTTGGAATTAATCCCTGTCAGAAACATTAAATGAAGGTGTCATACTTTGCTGTATTGGAAATTAATAAAAGTGGCCACCAGTGAAGTAATTTAATGAAAAATAAAATAAGACCCAGACTTCTTGTGGTGCCATCAACAAAAGCAACCACTTATCAAGTGAGAGAGAGATAGGTCTTTCAGCTTCTGTTGTTGATTTTGATATCAAATAAGTGATTTGATATTCATTCCTTTAGTATCTAAACCAGTAGGTGAAGGCGCCATGGCACAGTGGTTAGTGTTCAGCTCATAATCATAAGGTCATGAGTTCAATACCTGCCAGCACATTGTGCTCTGGAAATTGTAGTTGTGATACCCGTGTCGGTGGCACATAAAAAGCACCATCTGAACGTGGCCGATGCCAGCGCTGCCTTGATTAGCTTCCATGCTGGTGGCATGTAAAAAGCACCAACTGATCGTGGCCATTTCCAGCCTCCTGGCCCCTGTGCCGGTGGCATGTAAAAAGTACCCATTACACTCACAGAGTGGTTGGCATTAGGAAGGGCATCCAGCTGTAGAAACATTGCCAGATGCGATTGGAGCCTGGAGCAGCCTTCTGACTTCCCAGATCTCGGTCGAACTGTTCAATCCATGCTTTCATGGAAAACGGACGTTAAATGATGATGATGATTTTGCACCTGGCCATTCAGCTGGCAAAAGTGAGTAGTACCTGTATTTCAAAGGACCAGCCTTGTCACATTCACACACACATACACTAATGGTGTTATTCAACCGTGTTGTTACCAAATCTCTACCCTCGGTTCTATGACATAAATTCCCTGTTTTAAAGTGTTTTAAATTAAAACCTTCCATCAAAATTTCATGTTAATTTATGTTCCAAACACCAACTTTTAATCTGAGACCCCCTTAGGTTACGACACAGACCATGGGATTGCACCTAGAAAGTTACCCTTCCAGGCACAAGTCCGGGCAAGGTTGTTTGTGGAAAGCCAGCAGTTACCCATGCATACCAGCCTCCCCTCTCCATGCCACCGATTTTATCCAAAGGAAAGGCAAAGGGGCCGATACAGCTTGGCACCTGTGACGTCGCAACTCACTTCTACAGCTGAGTGAACTGGAGCAATGTGAAATAAAGAATCTTGCTCAAAAACACAACATGGTCCGGGCTTTGAGCTCACAACCTCATGATCGTAAGCTCGATGCTCTAACCACTGAGCCATGTGCCTTCACACCAACTTAATTATTTTACCAAATTCTTCATTGTTTCCAAAATTAATTTAAGCAAAAGGCAAGGTGTCTCAATAGACATATGGTAATAAAAGGGTTAAATTTAATATAGACTTCATTAATTAAATGCTTGATTTTGTTTTTTTTTAAAGTATCTGGGTAATTAATATACTTTTTGAATTCCAGTAGACAATAGACCAGTATGTGCATGTGTGTGGTGGATGATGATGATAGAGATGATGATAAAAATGGTTTCAAATTTTGGCACAAAGCCAGCAAGTTTGGGGGAAGAGGAGTAAGTTGATTATATTGACCCCAGTACTTAACTGGTACTTATGATGGAATTTGGACTCAGAACATGTAGACGGATGAAATACCGCTGCAAATGATCCTGCCAGCTCATCACTTAACAATAATGATAATAATAATAATAATAATCCTTTCTACTGAAAACACAAGGCCTGAAATTTTGGGGGAGGGAGGGGGCTAGTCAATTACATTGACTCCAGTACTCAACTGGTACTTAATTTATCGACCCCCTAAAGAATGAAAGGCAAAGTTGACCTCAGCAGAATTTGAACTTGAAACATAACGATGGACGAAATGCCAGTAATGGTTCTGCCAGCTCACTGCCATAATAATAATAATAATAATAATAATGATAATAATAATCCTTTCTACTAAAGGCACAATACCTGAAATTTTGGGGGAGGGGACCAGTCACTTGCATCGACCCCATTGCATAACAAGTACTTAATTTATTAACCCCAAAAGGACGAAAGGCAAAGTTGACTTTGGCGGAATTTTTCTACTAAAGTCACAAGGCCTAAAATTTTGGGGGAGGAGGACCAGTCGATTACATTGACACCATTGCATAACAGGTACTTAATTTATCGACCCCCAAAACGATGAAAAGCAAAGTCGACCTCAGCGGAATTTGAACTCAGGATGTAAGGACGGACAAAATGCTGTTGAGCATTTTGCCTGATGTGCTAACAATTTTACCAGCTCACCACCTTAATAATAATAATAATAATAATAATAATAATGATGATGATAATAATGATAATAATAATAATTTTTCTATCTGCTTACCATCACAGTGTTGTTGTTCACTTATTCATTTTTGACTGTTTTGTTAATATACTTACCTACTTGGAGTGTTTATCCGAGCGGAAAAGAAGAGCTTTGGTACATTAATTATCAAAGACCATATTATTGCTTGTACTATCTTAAGTTTTGTTCTTTTCCATAATGGTTGGTTACAGTCGGTCTAGCTCTAAACTTTTCACTGGGAATCATTATGTGATACACAGGTCCCACATTGTGTATGTGCAAGCATGTATATATGTCTGTATGCGCGTGCGTGTGTTGGTATGTGTGTGTATCTGCGTAAAATCTCGAGAGAATAAATATCAACAATAATAGTGGTGTTATTTCGTTAATGCATGCGTGAATACGATATATTTTTCCCCATGTCAAACCAGCTGGAGAAAGAGAGAAAGGCATTCAAGTGCATCGGTTTATAAACCTTATTATTTAATGAAAGGAAAAATGAAGTCGGGAATCCTGTTATTTAACTATGCAATGACATACAAAACCATTGCTCATCTTGTCTTTGTAAAGCAGAACTTAATCAATGGAGCAGTTTGTCACACTCACTTATAATCATTTCCTGCCTTTTGGCACTTTTCTATTAGACTGGATTCTTCGTATTCCAGGCAAAGAAATGTGTTTTTAACTCTATGAGGAACATAGCTTCAGTTAAAAGGAAGTCTGCATGGAATTAAATGATTATTATTTGCTAGATCAGTCGTAATACAAGCAAATCTAAAAGCACCAACTTAGGTAATGTAACAGTTCTGATTTCTTGTATTGGTCGCAAGATTAACAAGTTTGGTTAATCAATTCCGGTAAATGATTGTTGTATCCTTAACCCTTTAGCATTCAGATTACACTGTCAGATGTAAAGCCTGTTTAACTATTACCTCGTTTTAAATTAATTGTACAGCATCTTGTAACTCTGAGGTTTTGATGATGTCCCTGTTTATTTTTAGAATGACTTTGTAGGGTAGGTGGGAGAGGTCAGAGCTGGCTGGTTTGAGCATAAAGCAGGAAGACAATTTTGGCCTGATTATGGCTGGTTTAAGCACTAAAGGGTTAAAATGTTGGATTGGTATAACGCCCACTTTGGTATACAGTAAACTTAGAAAACCTATAAAGACATGACTATCTCTGACTGCCTACTACCTACTCTCCCATACTGTCTCTCCTATTTATAGTGACTAACACATACCACTTGCACTGTGGGAGCGGTGTACCCTTATTCCTATCATCCCTATAATATCTCCCTTTTAACTGTTTCTTAAGAAATGTCGTTTAATGGCAATAATTTTTTGATCACCCCCACCTCCCTTTTTAGAGTCTTTCTTATATATTATTAATTACACGTTTAATATTTTTTCCACTTGGCATCTACTTTGAAGAACTCTGTACATTTTCTTTTCCTTTCACTTATATGTCTGGGTTCAATCACCTGTAGTGTCATCTGTACCTGGAATGTATCCTATAACCATTCCATTGGTTCCTCCAACCTCTTGGGTTTGATCTACATGAATCATTTTTTCAGTTGGTTCATGTGTCTCATATACACACCTTTTCTACTTTTCCCCCAGTACAGTATTTTCCTGATGCATTTTGTAATTACGCTATCTTCCCAGCTCTGTTTTTCATTCTTATATGCCCACATAAACACCTTTTTTACCAATTTTAAAGAATCTTGCTATGTTTTCAGTGTCACTTTTTCTCTTCTTGCTTGGTAGCAATTTATTGAAAACTGATTTTCCTTACCTCGCAAACATCAGCTCTGCAGGTGTTCTACCTGCTGGTAGATTTGTTGGCAAACCTGCCAACAAATTTCCCATACTTTTACAATTTTCCATAAAATTCATATACCAACTTTGTGAGTTTATTAACTCCTCTGTAAATTTCTTAATTACTCCTCGTCTAATTTATTAATTCCTTTTGAGTTATTTAAAACCTTATCAAGTTTATTAATTCCTCATGCCCACTGTTATAATCGTTGAAAATGTTGGATTGCTATAACACCCACTTTAGTATAAAGTATACTTAGTAAAACCACATCTCTGACCGCCTACTACATACTCCCCTGTACAGGTTTGTACTCTCTTATTTATAGAGACCTTTTCATACCACTTGTCATGTGGGAGGGGGTGTACCATTATTCCTGTCATCCCTATAACAGATTGATACCTATTTTATGAACTTTGAAAGAGCGAAAATCAAAGCTGATCCCACTGAGATTCAAATTAGATGCAGCACTGATAACAGTAATCAGCAGCAGCAAGTGGTGGCACAATGGTCCAGTGGTTAGGGCAGCGGACTCGCGGTCAGAGGATCGCGGTTTCAAATCCCAGACTGGGTTTTGTGTGTGTTTATTGAGCGAAAACACCTAAAGCTCCACGAGGCTTAGGTAGGGGGTGGTGGCAACCCCTGTTGTATTCTTTCACCCCAATTTTCTCTCACTCTTTCTTCCTGTTTCTTGTCCCCGACTTCCTATGCAACCGCTGAGCCTGGGTGCGCATTCGTCCATCCGTTGATGCTCTCGGTGTCCTCCTTTCGGTTGACCTCCTTTCTCTTCTGCGGGTCTTACGAATAACAAAGGACCATGTTTCAGACTTCTCCCATCTTGTGAGCTCTGGGACGAAGACCGTTCGCTCAACAGCAACAGCAACAGCATAAGAATAGCTGATGATTCTAACAGCGAATAGTTGCTTAAGTGTGTGGTCATGTGCTTAGTTTCACACTTTAGCATTTAGACTGGGTGATTACCAGCTCAGTCCTTGTTGCTCCACTCAGGTGAAGCACACAGGCTAAGGGTCAAAATGCTTGTGACTCTGAGATACCGGCTGACGATACAGAAAGGTTTCCAGCATTGCAATGTATTTAGAAAAGTTGGTGGTTTCTGTAGGAGGCAAAGCATCTCTGATATTCATTTCACCTCACCAGACTAGTCATATCTGGCTCAAATATTCTGCCTGTTTATGTTAAAATTGGCCACATCCAGCCTCTCACACCTATCCTACAATGTCATTCTGAAAATAAGCAGTCACATCATGCAGCTGCAAGATTTCTATGATCAGTTCAAAACTGTGTGAATGGATTAGCATTTCGCTTGACAGCGTAATCAGAATGCTAAAGAGTTAGTATTCGACATGGCTACAGTCTCACACAAATGTGTAAAATAATTGAGGATGTGAGCAGATGGTCACCCGAGAATGCAGTTATGTGGTTGGTTTAGTAACCAACGTAGCTGCAGTCCCACAGATGTGGTACCTCTGATGTCAGGATCCATTATGAATGGGTTAGATAGATGACAGGAATTTTAATTAATGCTGAATGCATCACAAAAGCTGCTTTGTTAGGGACAGCTACACACTATAGGAAGGGGCGTTATTTTGGAGGAGGATGTAGTGGGAACATTAAACAGGATTAACACTACATGTAGTAGAACCCCTCCCTCTCCTCTATGAAAAAAATTGCTTGTTGTAATTCATGCATAAAAAAGGCAATTATCTTTCATATGTCAGAACCTTATAACTATGAAAGGAACAAATCAAAATGATAACAATAAGTTTACTTACTTTGGCTTGAGGCCCACACATCTGAAAGAGCATCACTGTGGTTGACTGAATATCTAGAAGTTGTGGTACTTGATACCAGGAAAAAAAAAAAAAAGTTGACCTTGGTAAGGCTTGAATTCAGAATATAAATACAACTATGAGGTATTTCAAATGGCTGCGCCACCAGTTTTTCAATCCCACCATGACCGATATCCAAACTACAGTGGAGAAGGCTAACCACTGGATTTGATTAAAAAGAGACGATGAACGATGGCGAGAAGAATATTGAGCTTTATTTAATAACCAGCTGATCTAGCAAGTGCACATTGATGCCATCGAGAGGTAGGCCCCAAAACAGCGCGCATTCTCTCCTGATGACCCCATACACATGCTGGCTTCCGGTATGCGGAGTTTTTGACTGGTAGCACTTGCATGTGCAAGTTGTTTGCAAGACATCTTCTACTAGTGTTAGCATCAGACTAAGACTGGTTGTCATGCAGCGGTGTGAACAAACACACACACACACAAATATAGGTGTGTGTGTGTGCGCGTGCATGCATGTGCATAATCATCATCACCATAAACGTTTGATGTCCACTTTCCATGCTGGCATGGGTTGGAGCAGCTTGACAGGAACTAGCAAGGCCAGGGTCCTGCACCAAGTTCCATGGTCTGTTTTGGTTTCATTTCTACAATTCGATGCCTTTAACGCCAACCACTCCACAGAGTGTACTGGGTGCCAGTCATTAAACTGTTGCTATGCTGGGGCACTGTCTTGAAGAATTTTGGTGAAACAAATTGAAAACGAATGGTTTGCTTAACGAACAAATTGTATAGTGAATAGTTCTGAAGAAAATGATATTCAGCCAATGAGTTACAATTTGAGCTCCAAACCAAGAGTAGATTATGCAGACAGAAATGGTTGGGAGAACATTTACAAATGGTTCAATAACATCTATGTACACCTTTCATGTTTGCTTTCCAACCCCATGGTTGTGGGTTCAGTCCCACACTGTGGCATGTCAGGCAAGTGTCTTCTACTATAACATCGGGCCTATCAAATCCTTGTGAGTGGATTTTGTAAACGGAAACTGAAAGAAGCTCATCATGTGTGTGTGTGTGTGTGTGTGTGTGTGTGTGTGTATGGCAAATGGAAGATGGAATATATGAGAATTTATTGCCATGAACATAACGATCACTGTGAAAGTGACCGTGCTCTACCAGTAAACTACCAGGTGTAAACCATTCATTTTATATGTGGTTGGTGTTAGGATGGGCATCCAGCTGTAGGAACTTTGCCAGATCAGATTGGAGCCTGGTACAGCCTCCTGGTTTGCCAGTCCTCAAGCCGTCCAACCCATGCCAGCATGGAAAGTGGACGTTAAAAGACAACAATGATGGCGATGATGTATATATATATATATATATATATGCACAGCAGTCTATGCTGGGTTATATATGCAATGGCACGTACTCTGTGCAACAGAAACACATTGGCCATTTTAACCAATTAATTATGCTGTGTAACCAGCTGTAAATTTTGAAGAAAAATCTGATGGTGTACCAGTCTCCATAGTTCATCATTTTTAATGTTACGTGGAGAATAATTATATTCTACGTGTTTATGTGTATGCAATATAAAAAGAAAAAAAAATTTGAAGAATTTTCAAAGAATGAATGTTCACATATCATAGTTCAACTAAAATTACGTTTGTGTCTGTAGTCTTCAGTTCAGCAACAAAGACCAATAGAACAGATACCATGCTTTACCAAAAAATAAGTTCTGGGGTTAATTCATTGGACTAAAATTCTTCAACCCAGTGCTCCAGCATGGCCACAGTCAAATGACTGAAACGAGTGAAAGATGAGACAGATAACAAAAGTGAAAAGGACGGAAGGGAACAGCGATAAACAAGGAGTCACGTGTTGCTTTGAGTCTTTTGTATAGAAAAATGTTTTAGTGTATTATTCTTTTATTCTTTTACTTGTTTCAGTCATTTGACTGTGCCCATGCTGGAGCACCGCCTTTAGTCGAGCAAATTGATCCCAGGACTTATGCTTTGTAAGCCTAGTACTTATTCTATCAGTCTCTTTTGCCAAACTGCAAGTTACGGGGGCGTAAACACCCCAGCATCTGTTGTCAAGCGGGGACAAACATATACACACGATGGGCTTCTTTCAGTTTCCATCTACCAAATCCACTCACAAGGCTTTGGTCGGCCTGAGGCTATAGTAGAAGACACTTGCCCAAAGTGACACGCAGTGGGACTGAACCCGTAACCATGTGGTTGGTAAGCAACACAGCCACTCCTGCGCCTTATTATATATACTTTTGAATTTTGTGGCTGAAAGAGGCTTTTTTTTTGTAGTAGAAAATAATAGTCATATCTAACTGACCCGGATCTGGCTTTGCTGTGTGTGTGTATGTATGTATTTATTTGCATTGGTGGATGGACAGGTAACCCTAACCCTCATTTCACACCTTTCTGTGGAGTTTAGGTGCGGCTTGGAACAGATCACCGCTGTTATTTATATGTATTTCAATTACTCATGTAACGAATGATTTGTTTTAACGAACAAGGCCCCATTACTGATTCTGATCCTCCATAGTGAGACCCCTCTATTCTTATTTTATTACGCACATAAAACTCTCCCCTAATTTAATGTTGCTTAACCATAGCACAGAATAGAAATAAAACCAAAAATACTAATATTCAACCTTTTATTTATATTTTTATGCAGGTTATTAATTTTGTTTTTGTGTAAATGGTATTATTTAGTTATTGATTTTTTTTTTACTTGTTTTATTATTCTGCTTTTTTATTTTTTTAAATATTTTTTCTGTTGCTTTTTTATGCTTTTGAAACCAAATACCAAGGCCTTGACATTCCTTATATTTCAATGAACTTGTGACTTTCATTTATCAAATACCAACTGGTGGTGGTGGTCACTATGGTAGTTGTGATGGACAATAATGGAAAACTTGCTTTTTTTTCTTTCTTAATTATCTAATTGATTGACTTGGTCCTCATCAAGTGTGTGTGTGTGTGTGTGTGGTGTGTGTGTGTGTGTGTGTGGGCTCTTGTGGTACTGTTAATTATTTGGAGAGGCTATATATATTGTCTGTCTGTCTGTCTGTCTGTCTGTCTGTAACCATGTTTGTATTCTACACTTATTATTGATTTGATAGCAAGCAAAACACTACGTATGTATGTATATATATATATATATATATATATATATATATATATATATATATATATAGACACACACACACGTTTATATATATATATGTATATAAACAATGACTGAAACAAAAAGATTAAGAAGTAGGGGATGGGGGTAACTATTTCATTAGATAATTAATATGGCTATTTATATATATATACATGCATGCGTGCACACACACACACAAATGTGTGTGTGTACTTGTATATGTATGTATATATATAGGGAGGGTCATTACACCAATAATACATACAACAGCAATATATGTGTGTGTGTGTATATATATGAATGTTTGTGTGTGTGTGTGTGTGTGTATATATATATTGTATGTATATATATATATATATATATGTATATTGTATGTATTTGTATGTATATATATGTATATATATGTATATTGTATGTATTTGTATGTATATATATTTATGTATATGTAAACATATGTATATATATGTGTGTATCTATATGTATGTATCTCTATGTAATATTCTTTCTCTTCTCTCCTTCAGACTTTGGAAGACTTTATATCACGAAATTGGAATTGTTCCATGGAACTGTCATTGTGAGCTTATGAAAGGTCAGTTACTCTTACTACACATATTCTTTTTTTTTTTGTCTCTTCTATATACTTTTTTAATATTTTTGTTTTTGCTCTTAATTTATAAAAACCTGTAACACACACACACACACACACACACACACACAATTTCCATTATTCACATGCTCAAAATTTTTGCATTTTCCACATATTCAGTGTCTTTCCAGACATATTTACACATCAATATAGATACGTACCTATACGATACAGACTTTTATGTAATCACGTGCTCACAGTTTATCCACATGCTATCAGCCGCAGGTGTGGCTGTGAGGTAAGACACTTGCTTCACCACCAAACGGTTTCAAGTTCAGTCCCACTGCATGGTACCTTGGGCAAGTGTCTTCTACTACAGCCTCAGGCCCACTAAAACCCTGAGAGTGGATTTGGTAGATGGAAACTGGAAGAAGCCCATTGTGTGTGTAATATATATATATTTATATATATATATAATATATATATACATATTTTTTAACTTTTCCTTTTTTTTTTGTCATTGGACTTTGGCCATGCTGGGGCACCACCTTGAAGGGTTTTGTTGAGCAAATCAACCCTATTGCTTATGTTTTTTTTTTTTCAAGTCTGGTACTTGTTCTCTGCCTTTTTTTGCAAGACCACAAAGTTATAAGAATGTAAACAAACCAACACCTGTTGTCAAGCAGTGGTTGGGGACAAACACACGCACACAGTAGGTTTCCACACAGTTTCCATCTACCAAGTTAACTCAATGCTTGATAAAATAAATACCAGTTGAACACTGAGGTTGATGTAATCAATTAACCCTACCTCCTCCTAAAATTGCTGATCTGGTAACAAAATTTGAAACTATAATAATAATTTTTATTATTATTAATATTGGTTTCTAATTTTGGCATAAAGCTTGGGGAGCCCTGACTGTGGTCGAT
The DNA here is from genome assembly GCF_006345805.1 of Octopus sinensis. Taxonomy (NCBI): domain Eukaryota; kingdom Metazoa; phylum Mollusca; class Cephalopoda; order Octopoda; family Octopodidae; genus Octopus; species Octopus sinensis. Next base: position 11,445,248 of record NC_043003.1, read on the forward strand.
CCCCCTGAGTGGGCTTTTGCGCAACTCAGAATGAGCCACTGACATCTCAAGCCCTGGCTGCACGGCGGCCAGGGGTTCGGTTTCGGTATGTTTGGTTACCCTCGTATGGGAGGGACCTATGTTTGGTTATCCTCTTATGGGAGTGACCCTAAGGTAATGTCAATGTAACTGTAATTTGAACTAGAACATAAAGACAAACAAAGTGCCACTAGACATACCGTCCAGCATGTTAACAAATCTGCCAACTTGTCATCTTATAATAATAATAATAATATAATAATAATAATGATAATTATTATTATTGTTGTTATTACTGCTTCGATTGGAAGGTGCAAGACTCAGTGGTTAGAACATCGAGCTTACGATTGTGAAGTTGTGAGTTCGATTCTCAGAGCAGGCTATGGTGTGTTCTTGAGCAAGACACTTTATTTCACATTGCTCCAGTTCACTCAACTGTAGAAATGAGTTGCTACGTAACTGGTGCCAAGCTGTATCAGCCTTGGATAACATCCATGGCAAAGAAAGGCGAGGCTGGTATGCATGGGTGACTGCTGGTCATTCCATAAACAACTATGCCCAGACTTGTGCCACAGAGGGGAACTTTCTAGGTGCAGCCCCATGACTGAAAGGGGTCTTTGCTCCCTTATTCCTCATTTTATTTCTTAGATTGAGGAAGAGGAACAGTACTGGAAATCCCTTCTGGTTTCTTTAGGACAATGCTGTCAATATAATACATATACGCATACATAAAATATGCATGTGTATGTTTGAATATACAAACAAGAAGAAAACATACTCAGATATAATTAGAAATGTATTTCGTTTTGGGATTTGGTTTGCAAGATTCTTTATATGAGTTCGTGTGTTGAAGCATATTCTGTTGTGTCTGGGGAGAGTCATTTTCTTTTTGTGCCTTATAATCTAACACACTCACCAGTAAAATTTCCACTTATTTCTTATTTTTATTTTCCTAAAATTTTCATTGCGTCTTGCAACCTTTTCAATAGCCTTGACCCTGTCCGTTATTTACACTGCGTTCCCTCTTGTTTGTTTGTGCACATGTGTGTGGGTCAGTGTGTGTGTGCATTTATACATGCATGAATGTACGTATGTATGTATGTGTGTGTTTGCATGTGTATTTATGTATATATGTGTGTGTATGCAAATGCATATTAGAAATGTAATTCCACTTCACTTTCACACATGCATATTAGAAATGCAATTATTTATTATTGCAAATTGGTGATTATTCTCTTCTCTGATGTTGCTCCAAGTTTTATGAGTATTCTTGCTGATCATTCCACTGGAAACTGAATTATTAAAGGAGGTTGTGTAACAAGTATGCCTTTCTCATACTGGACTTCATGCTATTTCGCAGTGGTCAGGTTATTATACTGTTAAACATTGTCCTTTGAGCTGGTTGGTAGTCTCATTGATATCTCCATACTGTAAGTTTCTATGAAATAACTTGAGAAACACAAACACACATGCATTCGTACCCAATACAAATGTGTTTTTCAGCGAGTAGAGTCTAGCACTTTGTCTTTTGAGCTTCAGAGATCTTCTCTTCTGTGTTTGGTGAATGGTGTCTGTAAGCATAAATGTTCGCTATTCATCTCTCTGTGGCCTTAATCAGAAATGAATTAAGCTGCATAAAGGACCTTTGTAAAGAAGTTTTGCTAAGCCAAGTATCTTGTATCAGATAGTTTTCTTATGTAAACTTTGCATTATTTATAGCAACAGGAAGGCGGCTTTGTTTAATATATATGGACGAAAGTAGAAGAAATACAAATGCTGTATAGATAGATGTGTCTGTGATGGGTGATGATGGCAGCGGAAGTGGTGGTGGTTGATAGAAACATGTAAGAGTGTGTGTTGCAGTTCCTGGCAGACAGAGGACAGACAGTGCATCTATAACTTTCTCGAGTGTCCAGAATGCATTGATGTAGTAAGAAATCTATTCAAGCAACCTTTAAATAAAGAAGAAAAGCAAACGAGACAGAGAGAGAGAGAGAAATAAAAGATGACCTGTATTTAATGGATTTCTAGATGTTTGTAGATAAAGTTTTGTTGCCCAAGTGATTTAATTGGTGTGAGGATGGAGATGAAACAAAGCAGTGACATGAAGCTGCCCTTAAGTAGATGGAAGTTCGTTTATATTTTGTCTGTCTAGCCAAGAGGTTAAATATGTATGTGTAGTGGTTGTCTGAAAAAATGTCTGGTTTCTATACTCTTTTACTCTTTACTCTCTTTTACTGGTTTCAGTCATTCGACTGTGGCCATGCTGGAGCACCGCCTTTATTCGAACGAATCGACCCCAGGACTTATTCTTTGTAATCCTGGTACTTATTCTATCGGTCTCTTTTGCCGAACTGCTAAGTTACAGGGACGTAAACACACCAGCATCGGTTGTTAAGCAATGTTGGGGGGGACAAACAGACACACAAACATACACACACACACACACACACACACACATATATATATATAGACTTGTTTTATTTATATTTCCTGAGCGCCATACTAATACAATTGTTTGTTTGTATTCCACCTGCCTTCGTCTTTTGTTTATTTCCGTAAACCTGCCTTCGTCTTTTGTCTATTTTCATAAAGCTTCCCGTTATATATATATATATATATATTATATATATATGACGGGCTTCTTTCAGTTTCCGTCTACCAAATCCAATCACAAGGCTTTGGTTGGCCTAAGGCTATAGTAGCAGACACTTGCCCAAGGTGTCACACAGTGGGACTGAACCCGGAATCATGTGGTTGGTAAGCAAGCTACTTACCACACAGCCACTCCTACGCCTATATATTTATTTATTTTTATTTTATTACATTTTTTTTTTTTTTTTTTTTAGTGTATGACAAGGATGTTTGCTAGTGTTAGCAGGTCCGGTCTGCAAAAATAAAACAAATAAAATATGGAGAGAAATGTAAAGAGTAAATTATTTCACTCAGCCTTTTCTTTTTTTTTTCCTTCTATGTGATGCAAATCTGGAGAAGAGACCGAGTTTGGTTGTGTGAGCCGGTTGGTGTAACCTAGGATCTAAAAGGCATCGAATGCGTTGCGTGTATGTGAAAGAGAAAGCTAAGAATAGAGGCAAGCGGGTAAGAAATGGGTGATAGACAGACACAGAATGAACAAATGTGGTTAGGTCGGCTAGCAGGAAGAGCAGCTGAGACCGGTTGTGTAACACTTGAGAAGTGTTAGTTAATTGAGAGTGATGCAATAGAGAGTGAATTGGCACCGAGTTTAAACTGGTTAAAGTAATATGACGGTGTGCATGGGCAGGGGCAGGCGGGGTGTCTTGTCTATGGTGGTATTTATATGAAAATAATTTGTTTTATTAATTTTTTGTTTTTGGTATTTGAATTTTTTTTTGTTTTTCCGCGTTTTACTTTTATACTTTTATTCCAATGAATAATTTTAAGTATTTTGTGTTTCTATGAAATTGTTTTTATATAGACTGTTTATTGCGTTTTTCGTGTGTATCTTTATAATATTTGCCTTTTGATGTTGCTAACTGTTGTTGGTTATATTAATGGCGAGTTAAATATAAACTATATAACAGCAATGTCACACACACACACACACACACACACTTGATAAGCTCCATCCCCTGCTGTAAATGTAAATATCATCATGTCTGTTGGTTTTTATCGCTGTCTGTGAAGGTTTATTATTATTATTATTATTATTATTATTAATTTTGTATTTTTTTTTATGTGTGTTGTTTAACTCGAGTGTTTTTTTTTTGTTTTTTTTTTTGTATTTTGTCTATATAAAAATGAGTAATAATCACTTAGCGATGAGGATTGTTAACATACTTCACACAAACGATGTTGTAAGAAATCGTAATTATTTTTCATGGTTATTGTTGTGTGCATAACAGAAACGTGTTTATCACAAAGAGGAAATTAGTTTCAGTACAAATGCAATCCTGAGCTGCTGTTTTTTTTTGTTTTTTTTTTTGCTTCTTATTTTTTTTATTCGTACGTTCCATCCTTACCTACCTACACACACACATATATACATACAAATGCATGCACACTCACACACACACATATATATATGGTTTTATTTTACTTTTTCACGGGCTGTATATCGATGTAGAATACAAAATTTATATCCACTAGGTGTGTCAAAGTTTCTAACTTAAGCATTTTTCTTTTTAAATTGATTGTATTTTATTTTTTCCCCCATTTCTGGCTTGCTTGCTTGAAGGTAATTCGGCCTAGACAAGCCGAGTATCAAGCTTCACAACATATCAAATAATAGTTTTAGATTTCACTTCAAACAAGACATACAGTATGCTTCTTATTTATTTGTTGTTTTTATTGTGTTTTACTTATGCAATGATATAATACCACCTTCTCAAATTTAGTGATCCATACTCTCAATGTTTGACCTAAGGTCACTGTATGCAGCTCCAGGTGGAAGCCCTGATTATGTTTACTTATAAACAGAGGTGTCCCAGCTGTGACTAGTTTGTCTTTTTCCAGGTGTGTCTAAACCAAGTACAACATTGATTTTCTGGAACCTTTGGCACCAAAGCCTTTTTGGGTTGCTCTTTTTCTCTTTTACTAGTTTCAGTCATTTGACTGCGGCCATGCTGCGGCACTGCTTTTAGTCGAGCAAATCGATCCCAGAACTTATTCTTTGTAAGCCTAGTAATTATTCGATCGGCCTCTTTTGCCGAACCGCTAAGTTACTGGGACGTAAACACACCACCATCGGTTGTCAAGTGATGAGGGGGGGGGGGGGGCAAACGCACACACACACACACACACACACAGATATATATATATACACACAATGGGCTTCTTTCAGTTTCTGTCTTACCAAATCCACTCACAATGCTTTTGGTCAGCCCGATTCTATAGTAGAAGATACTTGCCCAAGGTGCCACGCAGTGGGGCTGAACCCGGAACTATGTGGTTGGTAGGCAAGCTACTTACCGCACAGCCACTCCTGCGCCTATATACTGTGTTTTTTTTGTTTGAAACGAGAGGTGGTGGTCATCTCAGTCATCTCTCTCTCTAAATTAAACGACTATTCAGTTTAAATAATTAAATGAAATACAGGTACTTGTACACTAATGTAAATTAGTACAGATTATAATGCATTTTGGACCATCAATATCTGAAAAGTTGGTGTTTACACGTGTGTGTTGTTTGTGAGAAACTTAGCTGCTATTTCTAACTGGCTGAGTGCTAAGTTTATTCAGTCACCTGTGCACAGGGCTGCGTGCATACAAACACATGCATTCTCATACATGTATTGACATGTCTATGCACACACACATGCGTGTGTGTGTGTATGTATATATATATATATATATAGTGTGTGTGTATATATAGTGTGTGTGTGTGTATGTTTGTGTCTCTCTGCCTTGATGTTGTATGACAGTGGTAAATGAGTATCACTGTCATACAGGCGGTGTCCTTTTGCAGTAATCTGTGAGAACATGTCTGGCAGTGAGGAAAGGTTAGCGTTGCTTAGAAACAAGTGATGGTTTGTGACTGGAAGGGCATCCGGCTGTAGGAAGTCAGCCTCAATAAACTTCCTCTGACCCATGCAAGCACAGGAGAGGGACAGTTAAAATGATGATGATGATGATGATATTTATGATGGTGAAATTTCCTCATTCTCCTCATTCATGATACTTAAATTCTTTCCACTTGACCACACTTGGGCTTCTTTTGTTAGTAAATTCCTTTCTGTCTCATATTCTTGTGACAGCTGACATTTAACTAACCAGACAATGGTGTATTTCAGATAGAGAGACAGACTGATAGCTGGATAGATAGATAGATAGACAGATAGATAGATAGATAGATAGATAGATAGATAGATAGATATAGATAGATAAAGATAGATAGATAGATAGATATAGATAGATAAAGATAGATAGATAGATATAGATAGATAAAGATAGATAGATAGATAGATATAGATAGATAAAGATAGATAGATAGATAGATAAAGATAGATTGATAGATAGATAAATATAGATAGATAGATAGATAAATATAGATTGATAGATAGATTGATAGATAGATAGATAGATAAATATAGATTGATAGATAGATAGATAGATAAATATAGATTGATAGATAGATAGATAGATAGATAAAGATAAATAGATAGATAGATAAATATAGATAGATAGATAGAAGCACTGTTTGATTGTAATTACATCTTGTTCTTAGACTTATGTATATCTGAGCGAGCTTTGCTGATCTCAGCACTGTCACTTACAGCTGTTCCTGTAGGAATGAGTGGGAAAAGTGGGCCACATCCAGTTATTGGCTATTTTTGAAGGGCATTGTTCTCCTGTATCTTGTTCAAGTTGCTGTTATTTATTTGCTGGCCGACATGTTGGAATAGATTTTTATATATGAAAGAAAACTATATTCGAACAAATATTTGAATGCTTGAGGCTTCGTATAATACCCACCTTTTTTTCCCCTCTCCACCTTACCTTTTGTTGTATTCATTTATTGGACTGGGGCCCACAGTGGGGCTCTGTCCTAAAGGCCTTAGTTGAGCAAATCACTGAAGGTGCATAGCTTAGTGGTTAGGGTATTTGGCTCGCAATTGCAAGGTCGTGGGTTCAATTCTTGGTCGCATGTTATATTCTTGAGCAAGACATTTTATTTCATGTTGCTCCAGTTCACTCAGCTGGACTTAGTAGGATTTGAACTCAGAATGTAGAGTTGGAAGAAATGCTGCTAAGCATTTTGCCCAGTGTGCTAACGATTCTGCCAGCTCGCCACCTTAACAATAATAATAAGTAAAGAAAGATGGAAAAAATAATCTCATACTACCATGAATAAAATATATGAAGATTCTCTTTATGTCTGTGATTTAAATAAAATCAATGTTTATTGATTAACTACCAATAATATAGGTGGCAGTATTGGTTATGTGGTTAAGAAGTTTGCTTCCTGATCATGTGGTTTCAGGTTCAGTCCTACTGCAGGCTATCTTGATCGAGTGTCTTTTACTATAGCCCTGGGCTAACCAAAGCTTTGTGAGTGGATTTGGCAGATGGAAACTGAAAGAAGCCCCTCGTGTGTTTCTCCGTATCTTGACATTGCATGATGGTCGTAAATGAGTGTTACTGTCACACAAATAACGTGGATCATTTCCTGTCTTTCATGGGAAAATGTCCAGCTATGGTGAAGGTGCATGGCTCAGTGGCTGGAGCATCAGGTTTACAATCATGAGGTAGTGAGTTCGATTCCCAGACCAGGTTGTGTGTTGTTTTCTTGAGCAAGACACTTTATTTCGCATTACTCCAGTTCACTCCACTGTAGAAATGAGTTGCGACGTCACTGGTGCCAAGCTGTACGGGGCCCTTGGATAACATCAGTGGTTTGGAGAGGAGAGGCCGGTGTGCACGGGCGACTGCTGGTCTTCCATAAACAACCTTGCCCGGGCTTGTGCCTTGGAAGGGAACTTTGTAGGTACAATCCCATGGTCAGTCATAACCAAAGGGGGCCCTTTATCTTTATCACTTCTATGGTGAACCACCAATTTCAGGACCATAAATACTCCAACATCAGTTGCCAAGTGGTGGTGGGGAGTAAACAGAGAGAGAGAGAGAAAGCGACACACACACACACACACACACACATACACACATGTATATATGATGGACTTTTTTCAGTTTCTGTCTACCAAATCCACTCACAAGGCTATAATACCAGACGCCTGTCCAATGTTTACTTGGTGGGACTGAACCTGGAACAGTGAGGTTGTAAAGTGGATTTCCTATCACGCAGCCATGCCTATATCTATATTTATTTATGTATATCAGATAAGACATGATTAATTCAAACCAATAAGAATAAATAAGCTTTACATATGGCAGAGTAATTTGAATAGTAAAAGGTCAAAGGTACGCATGTCTGCGGAGTTCTCAGCCACTTGCATGTTAATTTCATGTGCAGGCTGTTCTGTTGATTGGATCAACTGGAACCTTCTTTGTAATAACTGATTACAGGAGTACCTGCACACACTTCCACACACACACATTCACGTGTGTATGTATGTGTGTTTATATATGTGTATGTGTGTGTGCATATATACATATATATATATTATGTCACAAAAAACAGTGTCCTTCAATACATACCTGTATTAGTGATATACAGAGTATATTATAAATATAGGTAAATATTAACATTTAAATAAATTGCTCACACACACACATATATATATACACACACACACACATATTATATACTCACACACACACATATGTATATATATATATACACATGTGTGTGTGTTTAATCTGTAGCGATACTAGACTACTGAGCAAATATTAATATGTAGATAGCACACCTTAGTTACAAAGAAAACACCACTTCCTGATTGCTCGGGGAAACCTGTAGGCAACAGTAGAATTCAAAGCCTGCGATAAGACCATCAATTATTCAACACAATATGAATCACATAATTTCTCTCTACTGTCGGATGATAACAACACTGGCTACTGTTAACCACTTGTAGATATTGATCTAGAAGTATTGATAGACAGAGCAACTTAGAACTAATAAGAAAATATTTTTATAAAAATAAATTGCTAATTACCTACCAACCTAATCTGACCAATGATTCCTCTGGACCACTTCTGTTAAATTCGTATTTCTGTAATTTAAGGGTTATGCCCTGACTCATCTTTGCCCCTGTTTTCTCCCTTCTTTTCCACCTGGTGTAACAATATATGCTCTTCTGTAGCAAGACACACATATCGGTGTCTCTATTCTACTTAACCCTTTTGATACCAACCCGGCTGAAACTGCCTCTTGCTCTGTGGCACAAATGTCTTGTTTTCAAAAGTTCTGAATTAAAATCTTCACAATTTATGATCCTAACACTAGCTGAATGATAACTAAGTTATTTTACTAAATTCTTTGTTATATTTAAAATTAATTGAAAGAAACACAGAATATCTCAACAAGAAATATAGTAACAAAGGGGTAAAATTATATATAAAAGAGAAATAATTCTTAACCCGTTTGATACCAACCCAGCTGAAACTGCCTTTGGCTCTGTAGTACAAATGTCTTGTTTCCATAAGATTTGAATTAAAATCTTCCACTAAACCTTAGTCACAATTTATGATCCTAACGCTAGCTTAATGATAACTAAGTCATTTTACTAAATTCTTTTTTATATT
>NC_043003.1:11459450-11461950 GCF_006345805.1 Octopus sinensis
CCTAAATAAATACTTACAATAATAATAATAAGCTACAATTTTGATATGAAGAATCTTTATTAGAAATCTAACTTTGGATCCCCCCCCCCAATGTAAGAATGTTCTAATTGAACTCCACCTTTCTCTTATATATATCTACACACACACATATATATCTATATACACACACATATATATATATAACGGGCAGGTTTACGAAAATAAACAAAAGACGAAGGCAGGTGGAGTACAAACAAACAAATGTATTAGTATGGCGCTCAGGAATAGAAATAGAAAAAGTCTTTTACATTTTGAGCCTACGCTCTTCGACAGAAAGATACACAGAAAAGAATCAAGGAGAGAAAAAAATTGCGTGTAGAGGCTAACAACACACACACACACACACACACACATACACACACACACACACACACATATGCACACACACCACATATATATATATACACACACACACATTAGCACTTAAACCAGCCACGTCCAACCTAAATATTTGAAATGTTTTATGTTCAATCTGTCGTTTGGAACACAGTTTTTGATTTTGTAAATAATGTATTTCTCAAATGTGGCTTCATTAGCTCTACAACCCCTTCTTCTCCAATGCTTCAGCTTTTGGAGTACCCTACAATGTCATTCTAAAAATAAACAATCGCATCATCAAAATATCAAAGCTACAAGATAACATGATTAAAAGCACCCACTACACTTACGGAGTGGTTGGTGTTAGGAAGGGCATCCAGCTGTAGAAACACTGCCAGATCAGACTGGAGCCTGGTGCAGCCTCCTGGCTTCCCAGACCCCGGTCGAACCGTCCAACCCATGCTAGCATGGAAAGCGGACGTTAAATGATGATGATGGTGATGATGATGATGAAGAATGTGAATAAACAAGGATTACATTTGAGAGAGTAATCTGAATGCTAAAGGGTTAAAGCTTAGCAAAATACTTTCAAAAGGAAGTGGCAGAGTTAACTAGCTCTGGAATATGCCAATGCACATTGACAAGGATGTTGTGGTTAATCAGCTGGATATTGTTATTAAGGACCACCACGAAAGGAAATGCCTTTTAATTGACAGAAGTATCAGTCCCAACAGAGGATAATGCACTTTTCAAAGAAATGGGGGAAATTATTAATGAAATATGAAGATCTAAAAATAAAGATAAACCATGCTGTAGGAACTCCCTATAATAATGGGTGCTTTGGGAATAATTAAAAACCCTGCAGACAAATACATAACCAAAACATCGGGTCTTACAAATATTGCACAACAGAGAAATAGTGAAGCCTAATGAAAATACTCCACACATACAAGACCCAGACATCTGTGTTGTGTGGTACAGTGAAAACACAATAAAAATAAGACTACTGATTAATAATAATAATAATAATAATGATGATGATGATTGTGAGGTTAAGTCCACGAGGGCCTCTTTGATTCTGGTTTTGCTATCTTTACAGCTAACACGAGCTAACTTAGCTCTCTTGCCTCCCAAGCTGATAAATTAGAGATAAATTGGTGGGAAGTTACTTTTAAACAGTAAGCAAAATTGTTCTAGGAAAAACGCATTTACATAATTGTAAGAGGTTGATGACTTGACTATAGTTACCAGAGTAGGTATATTGTGTAAACCAGTGGTTTCCAACTGGGGCCTGTATGACCTGGTGTGGGGTGGAATGTCCATATAAGATTTTGTTGTTAGAATTTATGTACTATAATGGTGCCTTGGGCAAGTGTCTTCTACTGTAGTAGCCCTGCACAAGGCAATGCCTTGTGGGTTAATTTGGTAGAGGTCAGGGCCTCATGGAGGTAGTGGTAAGTGACCGAGGCTTTTGGCAGTACATCGGGCTTGAGAAGACCTGTCAGGCCAAGTGGTATCATAGTAGTAGCCGATGTCGATGTTTTGTTACTGGCACCCATGCTGCTGGAGTGTAAAAAGGACCCACTACACTCTCAGAGTGGTTGGCATTAGGGAGGGCATCGAGCTATAGAAACCTTGCCAAATCAGACTGGAACCTGGTGCAGCTCCCTAGATTACCAGTTTTCAGTCAAACAGTCCAACCCATGCCAGCATGGAAAACAGACATTAAGTGATGCCGATGGTGTATGTTCATGTTTGTCTCCTGCTCTTCTCACTGCTTGATAAACTGATGCTGGTTTGTTTACATCCCCGTAACTTAGCAGTTTAACAAGAGACTAATAGAGTTAGTACTCTGTCTTTAAATCCTTCAAGGCTGTGCCCCAGCATGGTCGCACTCCAATGATTGAAACAAGCAGAAAATAAAAAGATAAAAGAAACCACGAGGCGTTTCATTGAGTTCTGCATTTTTTCATTCCTCAGCCATAATTAATAATAATAATAATAATAATAATGATAATCATAATAATAATAATAATAATAATAATAATAACAACAATAACAACAACAAAGTAACAACTCTGTAATGATTTATGATTTTCTATTATATTAAAACTAATCTTTAGTCTTGCATTAGATTTCTCTA
>NC_043003.1:11464450-11494450 GCF_006345805.1 Octopus sinensis
ACCACCACCATTACCAACACCACCACCACCATTACCACCACCACCACCACCATTACCAACACCACCACCGCCGCCACCACCACCACCACCACCATTACCAACACCACCACCACCACCACCATTACCAACACCACCACCATTACCAACACCACCACCGCCACCACCACCATTACCAACACCACCACCACCACCACCACCATTACCAACACCACCACCACCATTACCAACACCACCACCACCATTACCAACACCACCACCACCACCATCACCAACACCACCACCACCACCATTACCAACACCACCACCATTACCAACAACACCACCACCGCCACCATCACTTTTTTCGACGCCTCTTCCTCCTCCCACCCACCCCCTTTGTCCTGTCTCCACCCTCTTTGTTCCTTTGCCACCATCACCATTATTGCTGCTGCCACCACCACCACTGCTGCTACTACTAGCAACACTAACAATAATACCACCACCACCACCACTACCACCGTTACTACTACTACTACCACTACTACTACTACTACTACCACTTCTACTACTACTACTACTACTACCACCAACACCACCACCACTACCACCACCGTTACTACTACTACTACTAGCAACAACACCACTACCGCCACCACCACCCACCTCTCAGTCAGCAATAATATCATTTGTTCTTCAGAAGGACTACCCAGTTTGTTTTGTTTTGCACACAAGTAAAAATGGTCTCTTCTTGTATTATTGGTTGAGAGAAGAAGGAGAAATGGGGGATTTGAAAATTGCTCGAACTTTTAGGCCCCATGTCTTCTCAAACTCTCTCTCTCTTTCTCTCTTGCACACTTATAAATGCATGCATGCACACACACACACATATACACACACACACACATCTTTTTCTACATGCATACAAACACACCTAACACACACACACACACTTTATCTTTCTCCACATTTAACACACATTTAACACACACTCTCCCTCTATCCACACATACAAATACACACACAAACACGTACACTAACTCTCTCTCTGTCTCTTTCTCTCTCTGTCTGTTTCTGTCTCTCTTTGTCTCTCTCTGTCTGTTTCTGTCTCTCTTTGTCTCTTTCTGTCTCTCTCTCTCTCTGTCTGTTTCTGTCTCTCTTTGTCTCTCTCTGTCTCTCTGTCTCTCTCTCTCTCTGTCTGTTTCTCTCTCTCTCTCTCTGTCTGTTTCTGTCTCTCTCTCTCTATCTGTTTCTGTCTCTGTCTCTCTATCTCTGTCAGTCTGTCTCTCTTTCTCTCTTTCTCTCTGTCTGTTTCTGTCTCTCTTTGTCTCTCTCTGTCTCTCTCTCTGTCTGTTTCTCTCTCTCTCTCTCTGTCTGTTTCTGTCTCTCTCTCTCTATCTGTTTCTGTCTCTGTCTCTCTATCTCTGTCAGTCTGTCTCTCTTTCTCTCTTTCTCTGTCTCTCTCTCTCTGTTTCTGTCTCTCTTTGTCTCTCTCTGTCTCTCTCTCTCTGTCTGTTTCTCTCTCTCTCTCTCTGTCTGTTTCTGTCTCTCTCTCTCTATCTGTTTCTGTCTCTGTCTCTCTTTCTCTCTTTCTCTCTGTCTCTCTCCTCTGTCTCTCTCTCTCTGCTCTCTCTCTCCTCTCGCCTCTCTGTCCTGTTTCTCTCTCTCTCTCTCTCTCGCCCTCTCTCTCTCTCTTCTGTCTGTTTCGTCTCTCTCTCTCTATCTGTTTCTGTCTCTGTCTCTCTTTCTCTCTTTCTCTCTGTCTCGCTCTCTCTCTGTCTGTCTCTCTCTGTCTGTCTCTCTCTCCCTCCCTCTCATTTTCGTTGTCTTTAATTATGTAGACCATTTATTTATTCAAGGATGCTTTCTGATCTTTTCTATGTGTTGCTGTCGATGTTATGAGTGTGTGTGCGTAGGTGTGTGTGTGTGTGTGTGCGTAGGTGTTTTGGTGTGTATATGTGCTTGAAAAGGAGAGGGGGAAGGAAGAGCATGAATGATTTATTCTCTCCATTTCTTTGCTTATATTTCTTGCTCTTTCCATGGTTGAAATGATAAAGAAAGAATCACAAAGAACTTACCATAATTTCTGTTGCCATTGTAAATTTTGGGATTTTACTTTTTTTTTTTATTTTTCGTAAAATTTCGTAAAAGTTGATATTGAGATGAAGCAAGAGTGAGAATTATGTGTTTCCCTGCTCTTTGAAACCCTTGTGCCAGGTCAGGTCAGGCATGGAGGGGGGGGGATCATGCACCATTATAGTGCGTTGCTGCATCTGCTGTTTATCATTCTGGGGGCATTCCAAGAGTGGGGTCTTGGTCAGTTACCATCCCTGTGATTTACTTCCTTCATTTGCTTTGACCATGTGGCTTAGGACTGGCCAATACAAGCCAAAACCCCCGTTAGATCCTCGGAGAAGACAATACAAAACACAGGATCGAAATCAGAAAATGGAGCAACATGATCAAATAGTCTGGGCTGTTTTGGTAAACTCTTGTGTGTTTATTTACATTGGATGGATATGTGTCCTCATTTTGTTTGTTGTTAATCACAACATTTCGGCTGATGTACTCCCCAGCCTTCATCAGGTGTTCTGGGGGAATTTCAAACCCAACCCTTTTGACTAATGTTTTACACTGTCCTCATTCCTAAGGTATGTTGCTGATGTTATTGTTCTGTTGTTAGGAATGAAAACAGTGTGCTCCATTACTCAAATTAAGGGTTGGGTCCACCAGAACACCTGATGAAGGCTGGAGAGTAAATCAGCCGAAACATGATAACAATAAACCAGATGAGGACATAGTACATCCATTGTAAATAATGTACATAATTCCTCATCCCCAAAATATAGAATAGTATTACTCCTCTTGTGTAGTGTTCCAGAATTGAAACCCGTGTTTCTGAAAGAAATATTGTTGCTGTATTTGATGGCATATAGAACGGCACCTTTTGGTTTTTTTTCTTTACAAAACTTCAAAAACTACCTTGGGTTCTGTATGCCAACATCCTCAACCCCAAGGCTGTGGACCAGTATCAGATCATGATCTATTTGATATTGGGCCACACAGAAAGAATAAATTTATAAATTTCATTTCTATTTTATTGACTGTTACAGTCTGGAGCGGGGTCTTGCACTAGAACCTGCTCTCTCTCCTCCCCTAGTAAACCCTTGTCATTCCATAGCATGAAGCTGACACTCCACCTGCCCCAGGATTTGTCCTGTGAACTGGATGGCAACTTCACTAGGGCAGGTGGCATGGAAAAAGCACTCAATCCATGCTGTGAATTGATTGGCATTATGAAGGGCATCCAGTTCTAGAAACTATGCCAAAGCTGACATTGGCGCTCAACATGGCCCTGTGGCTAGCATGGAAAGCAGACAATAAATGATGATGATGATGATGATGGAGCTATAACTGCTGGGGAACAATAATTGTTGTGCTCTGAGCTCATCATAGTCATGTCTGCTATGGTTGAGAATTTATTTTTACTGCTATTCGCTGGGGAAAATAAGTTGATGAAAATACAGCTAGGATCATGATGAATGTCCTCCTAAAATTGGAGCGACATGCGTGCTAATTTGTGGACATGCATAAATTACATTCATGTACACACACACACACACACACATCCTGCCTTTTATATATACAGATATAAATGATGGGTTTCTCTCAGTTTCCATTTACCAAATCGACTCAGAAGGTATTTGTTTGCCCATGGCTATAAATAGAAGATACTTGCCCAAGGTGCCACTCAGTGGGACTGAACCCAAAACCTCATGGTTGCAAAGCGAGCTTCTTAACCGCAAAACCATGCCTGCGCCCACAATTCTTAATTTATAATGAAATAATTTGTTGTTTGGAACAGTAAAATGGTTGTTCCCATCAGGATTGTTGTTTTTGTGGCTGACTATGAGAAATGGTGAAGCTTTATGAAACTATTTTTCTCTTTTTCCCAACTTCCTCCCTCTGTGCATCTGTGTGGGTGTGTGTATATATGTATATGAATGCACACATTGTGTATACGGCTTAAATCGCATATACAATGTGATTTAAGTTTACTACACGATTTTAATTTTCATTAGAAATTGCTCTGCATTTGTTATGTTTTTTGTTGTTAGTTTTGTAGTATTGCTTGTGTGTGTGTGTGCACCAGGTCACATATATATTTGTTTAACAGGAATGAGTCTTTATGTATCGTGTTTGACTAAATCTGTTTGCTTCAGTTTGCATGAGTAAAGAAAGACAAGGCTCCCATCCTCAGCAGCTTCATGATTCAGTAATTGCTTAACTCTAAGAAAGGTTGTTATCCAAGACTTTCAACTCTCTTGGAGAGACCATAGCCAAGCCAATTAAGTTGTCTTCTTCAGGAGTTCTTTTAAAATTTTCAGCTGCTCTTTCTGAGAAGAACCCTTCATTTCAACATTCTATTCAAGGTGCCTCTTATCTGCTTCATTTAACCCTTTAGTGCTTAAACCAGCCATAATCAGGCTAAAATTGTCTTCCTGTTTTATGCTCAAACTAGCCAGCTCTGACCTCTCACACCTACCCTACAAAGTCATTCTAAAAATAAACAGGGACATCATCAAAATCTGAGTTACAAGATGCTGTACAATTTAAAACAATGTAATTAAACAGGCTTTACATCTGACAGGGTAATCTGAATGCTAAAGGGTTAATGTAACTTGATTTTCGCATTTGTTCAGTGTACACAGCTGGATTCGGAGATATTTTATCTTGCTCATTTTCCATGTTTGTATGTGTTAGGTCAGTCGTTTTCAACCAGAGTCCACACGACCTTTAGGGGCCCATAGAGGATTTTGTTAAAATTCATGCACAATAAATTTTGTGACACTTCTACAATACACGAGCTATTTTAATTTCTTTTGTTTAATGCAATTTCTAATAATATTTAACTATAAAAACATAATAGTATTTTTTGAACAGTGTATTCAGGCATGCCCCGTACATCTCTTGTGGGCCCATGGGTGGTGGTGCCACATAATAAGCACCCATACCTATTTCTTTACTGCCCACAAGGGGCTAAACACAGACAGGATAAACAAGGACAGACAAACGGATTAAGTCGATTATATCGACCCCAGTGCATAACTGGTACTTATTTAATCGACTCCGAAAGGATGAAAGGCAAAGTCGACATCGGCGGAATTTGAACTCAG
The DNA here is from genome assembly GCF_006345805.1 of Octopus sinensis. Classification (NCBI taxonomy): domain Eukaryota; kingdom Metazoa; phylum Mollusca; class Cephalopoda; order Octopoda; family Octopodidae; genus Octopus; species Octopus sinensis. The sequence goes on from NC_043003.1 coordinate 11,469,604, forward strand.
AACGTAGCGGCAGACGAAATACCGCAAAGCATTTCGCCCGGCATGCTAACGTTTCTGCCAGCTCACTGCCTTCCATACCAGTGCCCTGTAAATGCACCCATGCTGATGTAGTGTAAAAGCACTTGGTGCTCTCCGTGAAGTAGTTGGCATTAGGAAGGGCATCCAGCAGTAGAAATCAAGCCAAAACACAGAGTCTGGACAGTTCTTCAGCTGACCAGCTCTTGCCAAACTGCCCAACGCATGCATGGAAAACGGACGTTAAATGATGATGATTGAATAGCTGTGAGGGTCCTGTAGAGCAAAGCAGGAACCAAAGGGGTCCATAGCCAAGAACATGGTTGAGGAACATTTGGTTAGATGAGATTTATTGAAGGAAAGTTTGTGCAGCTGGGTACCCTTCCCTGTCACTAAATTTCCACTTGTTTCTAAACAAACTAATATTGCCCTGTGGCTGGATATTTTTTTCTCAAAAGATTGGAAACCAGTCACACTGCTTGTATGACAGTGGCGCTTGTTTACAACTATCTCTGTTATGTCGAGGCGAAGAGACACTTGCTCGTGCATCACATGTATGCATAGAAAGGGCTTCTTCTGGTTTTTGCCCAGAAGTTCAACTCACAAAGCTTTGTCAATCTGCAGCTACAGTAGGAGACACTTGCTCAGGGTGCCACAAAGTGGGGGCCAAATCTAAAACCATGTAGACGAGAAGGAGATATGTTGTCAACCTCCTGATTGATTTCTGTGTGGATGCAATTTTTGATTCCAAAGCATTGTAATAATTGCAAGTTTGGTTTATGTAACACCAGAAGTCTTATTAAAGAACATGTATTTTGTCACAATATGGCTTCTGCAATTTGAAAACTGAAATAGAAGCAGATATAAATATACTTCTGTCAGTTCCACCTCCAAGTCTGTTCCATTATATCTGTTTTTGTTTTTTGTTTTCCAAGTTTGGGTTTTGACATTTATAACTTGATATTCTGGGTACCTCTGTGTACACGTGCATGTGTGTTTGTGAGTGTTTGTGATTATGTGTGTGTGTGTGTGTGTGTGGCTCACAATCTTAAGGCCATAAGTTCAATTCCTGGTGGCATGTTAAGCCCTTGACCGAGTTGCTCTATTTCATGTTTCTCTGATCCACTCAGCTGTACCTGTAATTCAAAGGGGCCAGCCTTGCCACATTCTGTGTCTTGTTGAATCGCCCTGAGAACTACATTAAGGGCACACGTGTCTGTGGTGTGCTCAGCCACTTGCACGTTAATTTCAAAAGCAAGCTGTTCCATTGGTCAAGTCAACTGGAACCCTCATCATTGTTTACTGACAGAGTGCTTGTGTGTGTGTGTGAGAGAGAGAGAGAGAGAGGAAGAGAGAGAGAGAAGAGAGAGAGAAGAGAGAGAGAGAGAGAAGAGAGAGAGAGAGAGAGAGAGAGACTTAATTTACCAAAGCTGAGAGTATAACTGTCCGAATAAGAAGAACCAATAGAATAACTAGTTGGTGTCTCTTGTCATCTTTCGTGTTATCCCTTCGTCTGTTCTGTGTATTGCATGTGATAAACAGGACATATCCCCCTGGCATCTATGCATCATTATATGATAACCCATCCACCCTTTTTTTTTGTTACATCATCCAGAGTAATTTGGAACTTACGAAAGGAAAGTTTTATGTTACTCAAAACATATGAATCAAGATCTGTAGCTTCATGGCTGAACTTACGCCACATTTTACTGCTTGGGTTGGGGTGTGGTGGCAACAGAAAAATCATTAGGGCAGTGTGAAGTGTTTTCATTGCTTGTCCACACTGCATTGGTGCCTTGGGACATAAACCAGTGACCCTGTCAAACTCTCAGGCCACCCAACACCTTAACAACTCAGCCATGTGGAAGTCTTTACTGTTTTTGCTACCATTATCAATGCAGAAATTAAGGTGGCAAGCTGGCAGAATCGTTAGCATGGTGGGCAAAATGCTTAGTGGTATTTCGTCAGTCTTTACGTTCTGAGTTCAAATTCCGCCAATGTCAGTTTTGCCTTTCATCCTTTCGGGCTGATAAATTAAGTACCAGTTGCATACTGGAGTTAATCTAATCGACTGCCCCTCAATCCCTAAAAATTTCGGGCCTTGTGCCTAGAATAGAAAAGAATTGTTAGCACACTGGGCAGCATTTTGGCTGTCTTTATGTTCCAAGTTCAAATTCCGCTGAGGTTGACTTTGCCTTTCACCCCTTTGGTGGCGGTGGTGGAGGGTTCGATAAAATAAGTGCCAGTTACATACTGGGGTTCGATGTAATTGACCCTCTTCTCTCCCCCTCCGAAATTCCTAAGCCTCATGCCAAAATCTGAAACCAATATTAATGTTTGCATAAAAGCTGTGAGCTGGCAGAATAGTTAGCATGCTGGGCAAAATGCTTTGAATGTAAAGACATGAAATGCCATTGGGTTCAAATCCCACCAAGGTCAACTTTGTCTTTCATGCTTTTTTTTTTGGCGGGGGAGGGGATGATAAAATAAGTACCAGTTGCATATTGGGGTCAATGTAATTGACTTGCTCCCCCTCCCCCAAATTTCAGGCCTTGTGCCTATAGTAGAAAGCATTATAAATACATAAAATTAAATTAAAAATAAAAAGCTAGCTATTAATTAATTTTGTGGCAGATTTTCTTTTTTCTCCCTTTCGTTGTTTCCAACATGTCTGCAACAGTTAGTCTTGTATTGTATTTTGGAATATGAAGCACAGCTTTTCTTGCTCCTAGTTGAATACTAACACCTCTCGTTACTGGTGACTCAGATATCATTAACGACATCTACATTTCAACTACAAATTGTTTCCCTGCTTCACAAAGTTGTTTCACACACAGCTACACACACACATACACTTGCATGCAACTGTTTATTTAACGAGAGAGTTTAATAAATCTGTCCAGGTGAGATCTGTGGTTGTTGGCTATAACGCTATGCAAAGTGCAGTTGTTTGCCTTGTCAGTAATTCCATGTCTTGAAAAAGACTGGTAACACCTCCATATTTAAACTTCTCTTCTGTCAACACAGCAATAACATTTTAGATGATTGCTTGCTGGTAATGGATTGTACACCGATGTTTACAGCACCTGTTTTAAAAATCCGCTTTCCCTTTTATTTACACTAAGTTTAGTTTTTTAAAATTTTATCTTATTCATCCTGTACATTCATACATACATACACATATACACACACACATATATTATATATGTTCTCCTTTTATTAATTTAGTCATTCTGGTATTTAAATTTTTGTTTCTTAAACTATTTAGTTGCTCTTCATTTACATCTAAAATTGAATAGAAATAGAAATTTTACAATGTCTGTTTCTGCGCTTTTATTTATTTATCATTATGTAAATAACAAACAGGATGAGGGTCTTTTGACAACAGTTTAGTCACACCCTTTTTCAATATATCATATTATGTTATACAGCTCTTGTCGTAGTCTCATGATTCGTATGAGTCATAGGGTTACAACAAGCACACTGCATTAGACCCCACTATTCAAGAAGCTCACTTTACTTTCATTTTGATCTTGTCAAATACAAGACAGATACAAACCTAGTATTCTTTTGTAGGGCACTGCCCCAAAATTTGTAACAAATGATCTGTAGACAGGAACTTTGCTGCAGGCTAGTTAGGGATCTGATCTGCCCCAAAGTGGTTAAGTAGGGTTCAACAAAGCAGGAGTTAACTGGCAGCTATCACCCTTGTGCATTTAACTGAATAAATCTTTCACTAACGCATCCTTGATCTCCATTAATATTTTGTGTATGTTAAATTGCACAGTGTCTTGCTCAAGGACACAGCTCACTGCCAGATATCAAATTCCCTAACCACTAAACCATGTGTCTTCTTTTAGCTTCCAGCATCTGTGTTTCCCAAGCGATCACCCATCTAAGTAATAACTAGGACCAACATTGCTTATCTTCAGTGGTCAGACGAGAACTGGTGCATTCAACCTGATAGGGCTGTAAAAGCAGTCCTTCCTTATTAAGGTTATGAAGGTACATTGCTGAAATCCTGGGCCTCAAGGTTAGATTTCAAAATTGACTGCTACAGTTGTTGTCTTGTGTCTTTGAGGAAGTCCTTGTGATTCTGTTACCCTTGGTCTGTCTTATGATTTAGGGATCTGTGGTAGGAAGGACACGCAACTGTAACTAACAATTATTGTTCTAATGGGATGTAAACATATAAGCTTTCAAATCTTCATTCTCTGATTACGGTGAGGAAACATGGGTGTAGAACAGGAGGCAATGACCAAGACCTTTGGCATTATGTTGTGCTTGAGAAGAGGCCCCATCAAGCAGAGCAAAATCACAGTCGTGGCAGATACTGGTGGCATGTAAAAAGCACCCTTTACACTCTCGGAGTGGTTGACGTTAGGAAGGGCATCCAGCCGTAGAAAACCATGCCAAATAAAACTGGAGCCTGGTACAGCCCCCCCACACACACACCTTGTCAGCCCTGGTCAAACCATCCAACCCATACCAGCATGGACAACGGACGTTAAACGATGATGATGATGATGGTTACTGTTTGTCTACATTGATACTGCCGCAAACTAATTATCACCTTTGTTGCTTACCACACTGCTATTCATCAAAGCAATTAGCGTGTTACGAAGGCAGGCCATGCTCACTTAACTCTTCAAATGATAACATCATTGTTTTTAAGGCTGACTTTCACGCTTTGCCAACTGTAACCGTTTTTCTATGATAGCACCATTGTTTCATCTCTTTTATTTTTGCAATGCTTTTTAAAAGAACTAATCTCTTCTGTAGTAGGCTATGAAATATCATCTCTCATTGCTCTGTGTGTGTGTGTGTGTGTGTGTGTGTGTGTGTGTGTGCGCTTTGTTTCTCTCTGTTTTCATTGGTCTGTGTCTACGTTAGTCAATCTGGTTTCTTCATAAACTCTTTTTTCAGGCTCTTGTTCTTCTGTTAATGTTACCGATATTGCTGCAACTGTTTTTCAGATCTTCTTCCCAATTTTGAAGTATTCAACAAGTGATGCTTCTTTTGTCAGAATATTAAGAGCATAACGTGTAGACTGCTTTGTCGGCAGCTTAAGGTTCAAGTTTTTCTCTTTGCACACACACACACACACACACACACAGATACGCATAACCATTTCTCTTCTGTAGTGACTTTTGCATGTTGGTAATAGGAAGTGTCGGGAGGGGAGGGGGGACGACACAAGCATGGAGATGACATCTGTGAAAATGGTGGCGGCAGTGGTGGTGGTGGCAGTGGTGGTGATGACGGTGGTGGTGGTGGTGGCAGTGATGGTGGTGGTGGTGGTGATGACGACGGTGGTGGTGGTGGTGGTGGTGGTGGTGGTGGTGGTGGTGGCGGCAGTGGTGGTGGCATGGTGGTGGCGGCGGCAGTGGTGGTGTTGGCGGCGGCGGTGGTGGTGGTGGTAGTGGTGGTTGTGGTGGTGGTGGTTGTGGTGGTGGTGGCAGCAGCAGCTATAACAACAACAACAACAACACCACCAACTGGTGGAGACTGCATAAAGCCTATTCTCTGAACAGGATTTTTGTGAATTCATGTAAGCAACTCAGTACTTTGTGTTAACGAAATGTGCAGCTGCTGTCAGATGATTGCATGCATTTTGGCTTAGGTTAACTTGTTCTTGGAGAACGAAACAACCAAACTGCATCGCACGTCTTTTTTTTTTTGTTGCTGTCTTCACTCCCCCACCACCACCACATGCACACACCCTTCTTGCAACGTGTGGTGGTGGTGGTGGTTGTGATGACGGTGAGGTGTTTTGGGGAAGAGACTATGATGATGATGGTGATGATGATGGTGGTGATGGGTGTAACTTGGAGCTGGTGGTGGTGGTTGCGATGGTGGTGGGGTAACTGTAGAGGTAGTGATGGTAGCAATGGTAGTTGTGGTCGTTGTGGTGGTGGTCATAGTAGTAGTGGTGATGGTGGTGGTGTAGCTGTGGAAATGGTGACAACTGGAATGATGGTGGCGATTGTGGTGGTGGTGGTGGTGGTGGTGTTTTGATGGTGGCAATGGTAGTTGTGGTGGTTGTGATGGTGGTCATAGTAGTAGTGGTGATGGTGGTGGTGTAGCTGTGGAAATGGTGACAACTGGAATGATGGTGGCGATTGTGGTGGTGGTGGTGGTGGTGGTTTTGATGGTGCAATGGTAGTTGTGGTGGTTGTGATGGTGGTCATAGTAGTAGTGGTGATGGTGGTGGTGTAGCTGTGGAAATGGTTGCAACTAGGATGGTGGTGGCGATTGTGGTGGTGGTGGTGGTGGTGGCAACGGCAGTAGTGTTAAAATAACAATATCTGTCTGTCACGTATTGGAAATAATGTAAAAAAACAAACAAAACACAAATACATAATAATGTAAAACCAAAAAAAAAAAGGCAGAACAAAAAAAACAAAAAAAGTTTGTAAATAAAAAAATGATAAAATGTCAAATTTTCTGGCACATATAATCACTAAGATTAAAGTTTACGAAATTATTCAGCTTTGCTGATCCTTTTTATGGAAGAATACAGTCTTTCCTTCTTCATCTTGTTCTTTTTGTTTATTCTTTTATATGATATTTATATTTATCCTGTTGTCTTGTTGTTGACATGGATAGCATGGAACTTTCGGAATCATCCAGTCTTCATATTTTACAAATGTGAATGGGAGAGACAGGTGATGATGAAGATGATGATGAAGATGATGAGCTTTTGCATGTGTGTGCAGGTGCGTGTGTGGGGGGATTGTATGTGTTCCCAAATGTGTGTCTGAGTGGGTGCATGTGTGTGCGTCTATTGAAGTGTGTCCACCTCTGAGTGTGTGTGTGTGTGTGTGTGCATGTGTTCATCTGGGTGTGTATGTGTTTTTGTTTGAGTGTGTGTTTGAGCATGTGTGAGGAGTGTTGTATGTGTGTGCGTCTATTCAAGTGTGTGTCCCTGTGTGTGTGTGTGTGTCTGTGTGTGTGTGTGTGGTGTGTGCATGTGTTCATCTGGGTGTATGTGTGTTTTGTTTGAGTGTGTGTTCCAGTATGTGTGAGGGGTGTTGTATGTGTTCCCAAACGTGTGTGTCTGAGTGGGTGCGTCTATTCAAGTGTGTGTCTCTATGAGTGAGTGTATGTGTTTGAGCAAGTGTGTGTGCATGTGTGAGGGATGTTGTATGTGTTCCGAAATGTGTGTGTGTCCATGTATTCGAGTGTGTCCAGGTGTGTGTGTGTGTGTGTATATATATATATATATATATATACAGGCATGTGTTTGAGTGTGGGTGTGTGTTTCTCATAATTGTGTGTATCTGTATCCAAGTGTGAGTGTGTGTGTGTGTGCCACTATGTTTGTGTCCAAGTGTTTCTGTATCTCCAAATGTGTCCCCACCTCCGCCATCTGTCTGAGAGTGTGTACCCCTAAGTGTATGCATGTGGTGTGTTTAATGTATTAGTAGAGTAGTGTGTAGTGCTGTACATTTTCACTCCACACATTTCTGAATAAGAAATTTACTTGTTAGATCATAACATCAAAACCATATTCTTAATGCATCTTAAAACTCAAGTTAATCAGACATAACAATTCCATCATCTTTACACAAAACACAAATCACTTTATTTCTGTCTTCATCTTAAACAGATTCCTGTGAAATTGCTCTCGTCTTTTGCCATTGCTTTCATCTCTGTTAACCTTAGGTATTGGCATCAGTCCAACTGCATGACACCTTAAGCAAGTTTCTTTTACTATAGTCGTGGACCAACTGAAGCCTTGTTTGGGAATTAGGTAGACAGAAACTGAAAGAAGCCTCTGTGTGTGTGTGTGTACTTATTGCTATCTCCGTGTCTTGGCACCATGTGATAGTTGTAAATGATTGTTGCCATAATGCTAGAAGTGTACTCTCTTTTAAATCTTCCATGAAAACATGTATGACTGTATCAAAATATTACCTTACCTGTAAACAGGTGAGGTTGACAGTAGTAAGGCCATCCAGCCCTCTGTTTCCAATCTTCCATGAAAACATGTCTGGTCATATAGAAATATGACCTTACTTATAAACAGGTGAGGTTGACAGTAGTAAGGCCATCCACCTGTCTGCCCCATGCAAGCATGGAAAATCATTGTCATCATCACCACCGTCATCATTTAACGTGTTTTCCATACTGGCTCATGCTGGATGGTTTGACAAGAGCTGGGAAGCTGGAGAGCCACACCAAGCACAATTTGTCTGTTTTGGCATGGTTTCTACAACTGGATGCCCTTCCTAATGCCAACCACTTTACAGAGTGCATTTTATGTGGCACCAACACAGTTGCATTTTACATGGCACCTGTACAGGTGCTTTTTATGTGACACCAGCATACGGATAGTGAGTTCTAATATGAAATTATTAGTATTGCTATGCTTTAGCAAAGACAGGCTTCTTTTAGTTTCCCTCAACCAAATCTGGTCAGTCTGACACTTGTCCAGGTTGCCATGCAGTAGGACTGAACCTGGAACCATGTGGTTGGGAAACAAGCTACTTACCACACAGCCACAAGGCATAAAGGCTTTAATATCACATTTCACATTTTGTCATTCATTCTTCGAAATTCTTTTCTTTCTTTCTTCTTTTTCTACTCTAGGCACAAATTTGGGGGGAGGGGCCAGTTGATTAGATCGACCTCAGTACACAACTGGTACTTAATTTATCAACCATGAAAGGATGAAAGGCAAAGTTGACCTCGGCGTAATTTGAACTCAGAATGTAAAGATAGATGAAATACTGCTAAGCATTTTGCCCAGTGTGCTAACATATTTGCCAGCTAAGTGGCTGAGCATTCCACAGACACGTGCACTCTTAACCCTTTCTTTACCAACCCGGTTTAGAATTAAAATCTTCCACCAAACCTTAGCCACAATTCATGTTCCTAACACTAGCTTAATTATAACTGAGTTATTTTACTAAATTCTTTGTTATATTTAAAATTAATTGAATGAAACACAAAGCATCTCAAAATAAATACAGTAACAAAAGGGTTAACATAGTTCTCAGGGAGATTCAACATGACACAGAATGTGACGATGCTGGCCCTTTGAATTTACAGGTACAAGCCATTTCTGCCAGTTGAGTGGACTGGAGCAATGTGAAATAAAGTGTCTTGCTCAAGAGCCCATTGCACTGCCAAATACCCTGATTTCTAATGACCGTACCTTCCCCAGGTGAAGGGGTATGTATGAATAAACCCTAACCCCCCTCCCCCATTGCTCCTTGTATGGTACCATGTAACCAACTCCCTAATCAACTGGTCTATCACAATGAATCAGTCCTAATACATTTGAAATTTGCTTTTAGTTTTTGAATGAAATGGCTTTTTTTTTTTTTACCTTTTAAGGATGTGTGTGGTAGGGGAGAGGATGTTTGAATCAAATAACTTTCTGTTAGTGTCACACCTTATATTCCATTCAGTAAACAACATTATATCACTTGAAAAAAAAAAAAAAATAATACTATTCCCAGTCCTAAAAACTGGCCTCATTGTTGTTCTTAGGATTGAAGAAATGGTAATTTGATATGCATTTACAAAGTCTTGGCACCTTGTGGGAACGACTGCCATTCATTTATTCAATTTGTGTTTCTCTCTTTTTTCTTTCTCTTCCATTTTTGTTTTTTTTTTTTTTTTTACACATGCATTTTTCTATGATTTTGTTATTTTTTGGGGTTTTTTTTTTCTGCTTTTATTTTCATTTCTATTTTATTCTATTCCATTTATTTTCATAAAATCAAACTAGTCTTGTTTGAACTGGTGTTTCATAAAATAAATTAGCCACCACCTGAAAAAGAAGCATTTGTGCTTTGACCAAATTCATTGCTTTGGATACAGGGCGTGGGTGGACTAAAAAATTTAGATTTTCACTATCTTTCTTCCTTTCCTTCTCTCCTTTCTTTCCTCTCTTTCTTTCTTCCCTTCTTTCCTTTTCATTGACTGACTGGTTAAAGCTGTTTCATTGTACCTTTGAGCAAGGTACTTTAATTCTATTCATTATAGCCTGCTTCTCATTGGCAAGACTAGCTACTACAATATTTGTTAGGGAAAAAGAGTAAGCCTACAATAATAAACAAACAAACACCACCACCACCAACGACAACAACAACAACCGCAAAATTTGTAGTAGAATGGGAAGATACTAGGCCTAAGCACTGACTTGATGAACTTTCATTGGTTCATGACTAACTGGCGTTCTTCAGGTGTTGCTCTTGAAAGCCCCCTAATTCCAGATCCTGGCATTGGATATTGTTGGTATGCCCTCAGACTGCTCAGCCAGTATTTCAATACTTAGATGTTTCTGGTTGCTTGAGTGAGTTGTACTTTTTGTTAGAAATGGAAGGGGTTAATTTTTTTACATCCAAAAAAGCAGTGATTATCAACCAGAGTCCATGTGACTCCCGGGGGTCTATATAAGACTTTCTGGGGTGTCCACACAAGCAAAATAGTAAATTGGGGATCTGCAGTAATATTTTAAGGGTTCATGAAAAAAATTTTGTTTTGGATCAGTAGTTCTCAACTGGCGCCCATATAAGATTTTTGGAGGTTCACGTAAGAAAATAATATATTGGATATCTACCATAGTATTTTAAGGGCCCTAAAATATGTTGTTTTATATGTATTGCATTGGTAGGTATTGCAAGAAACATCTAGGTTTCTTTCTGTAACATTTTACATATTTCAACCAACACGAAATAGGAATTTTGAAAGAAATTCCTATAAAACTAATTTCTAAATATGAAATGATTAGGGGTGGGGGTCCAACAGAATAAAATGGGAATCAAAGGGGGTCCATAGATAAGAAATGGTTGAGAGCCCCTATATTAGATAGTTATTTATTGCAAGAAACAGTTGGATTTCTTTCTCTAACATTTTACATACTTCAACAGGTTTCCAGCCCCTGCAACAGGTTCTCTCAGACAGTACTATCACTGATTCATTTGACTAAAATTCTTCAGGGTGGTGCCCCAGAATGGCCGCATTCTGACGGCTGAAACAATTAAAAGAGTAAAAGAAAAGTTAATGTGTGAATACTAAAAAAAAAAAAAAAAAGGGTATTTTGAAAGAAATGTCTATAAAACCATTTTTTAACCCTTTCGTTACTATATTTTGAGATACTTCAAACCAGCCAGATCAGACTTCTCTCACCTACCCTAAATGTTTTTACTTTGGTTCAAAAAAAAAAAACCCAAAAAAGACATAAGTATAAGAATAAAATATAATTGTATGTGCACAAAGCAGATACATCCAATGAGTTAAAATGGCAAAACGAAGATAAGAAAAACAATTGATGTTTTAAGTGCGAAACTACAGATTGACGTAAATCAGACGGTCATGGTGACATTGCAATGGAAGTTGTTCTTGTATTCAGTTTCTCAGAAATTATCTCTAAAATGCAATGGGTATTGTGAGCTTCTTATTTTGAATTCCCATAGGTATAATTTAACATAATTAGCCATGTGAATTTTATTTCTGTAACATTTTGCCTTCCCTCTCACCTCCCTCTTTCCTTTCTTACTCTTCATTGTTTGTGTGTGAATATGTATTAGTGAGAAATATCCATTCTGAAGTCGATGCTTTGTGCCAACGTAGTCGTAATGTGTTCAGGAGGTGTAAATATTTAACTGTAATCTTGCATAATTACACGCAAAACATATTGAATATTGATAATTACATAATTAATTGTTAAAAACGGTTTCTTGGCTTTGTTTTTACCTATTTTTAAGTTTGTTGTGCTTCGTTGCATTCACACGCTGCATCTTGGCAGATGTATGTGTGTAAAAGCACAGGCAATGAATGGCTTTGTGCTTTTAGAAGATCATTTTCCAACCATGTGGCCCTGGGTTCAATACTGCTGTTTGGCACCTTAGTCAAGTGTCTGCCTCTTCTATAGCCCTGAGCTGATCAATGTCCTCTGAGTGGATTTGGTACATAGTTGTGTTAAGGCGGCGAGCTGGCAGAAACATTAGCACGCCGGGCGAAATGCTTAGTGGTATTTCGTCTGCCGTTACGTTCTGAGTTCAAATTCCGCCGAGGTCGACTTTGCTTTTCATCCTTTCAGGGTCGATAAATTAAATACCAATTACACACTGGGGTCGATATTATCGACTTAATCCGTTTGTCTGTCCTTGTTTGTCCCCTCTGTGTTTAGCCCCTTGTAGGCAATAAAGAAATAAGAAATTGTGTGGAGGTTTCATTGTACACACACACACGTCCATGTTTTGTGTTTGTATCCCCTACCACCATCACTTGATAACTGGTATCTTTTACTAATACCCCAGGTCAACTGATTCTTTGTGAGTGAATTTGGCTGATAGTAACTGTGGGGAATCCCATCATATATATATATATGTGTGTGTATGTGTGTTTGCCCTCCATCTCTGCAAACCGAATAGCGTTGGTTTGTTTCTGTCCCCATAACCTGGCAGTTCAGCAGAAGACATTGGGAGAATTACATGATGTGGAACAAAAAAAAAAAAAAAAAAAAAATACTGGGGTGGATTTAAAGATAAAAGTTATGTCTTATTCAAAAATGTATGTCATAAATTTTTTGAAAACTGATTAGATTTGGGAGTAAAAAGGAAGAAAAAGAAAAAGATTATTACTTTTTAACTGTTTATTGTAAATTTTGCTTTAAAATCCAAAGAAAATATCCCCATGAAATTTGGTTTTGCATCTTATCACTTCAAGAATCCTTGTTCTGTCTCCTGCATTTGAAGCCATTGCTAAATCTGTCTCTTTTGTCCTTCATGAGTCAAAATATAAGTGCCAGTTGAATACTGGGGTTGATTTAATCAACTGAACTCTCATCCCAAAATATTTGGGCCTTGTTCCAGGGTGGTGGATTGACAGAATCTTTTGTGCATCTGACAAAATACCTTGTGGTTCCTCTTCTTTATATATCATTTTGGAATCCCTCCAAAATTAACTTGGCCTTTCATCATTCTGGCATTGATAAAATAAAGTATGTGTCAAGTACTGTTGTCATTTTAACCCTTTTGTTACTGTATTTATTTTGAGATGCTCTGTGTTTCTTTCAAAGAATTTAGTAAAATAACTTAGTTATCATTAAGTTAGTGTTAGGAACATAAATTGTGACTAAGGTTTGGTGGAAGATTTTAATTCAAAACTTGTGAAAACAAGACATTTGTACTCAGAACCAGAGCTGGTTTCAGCCAGGTTGGTAACGAAAGGGTTAAATGGCTATTCCCTCTTCCTGTAAAATTTGTGGTTTACCACCTTAGTGTTTAGAGTGATAACCTATCATAATAACTGTTAGAAACAATATTATGATTGATTCTCATCCTAAATACCTAACATTTCTTCCAGACTGTTATTAGGAAATGCCTTGCTTTGTAAAATGTTTAATTAATATGCTTCAGGTTTTGTTATGCTGATCATTTCTAAAAAAGAATGAAGTTCTATCCATGTTTGAGAAATTCTGTGCTGAGGAACTCTACACAATTTCATTCTTTTAAAATTCTCGGGTCATAACCCGCTGAGTTGACTTACCTTTTCATAGCTTTGAAGTCAATTTGAATCTAAAATCATTCCATTATTCAGTCACATCTCATATTTGGCCTTAATGGTGAGTCCAAGAAATTTTCCATTGGTTATTTTCTGATTCTTTGGGCAGTTCCTCATCCACCCATCACCTTTTCTTTTGTAACACTCAACATATTAAGTGGTCATGCATTCTCTCATAGCTTTGACATTTCAATGATGATGATTGTTTATTTTTAGAATGACATTGCAGGGTAGGTGTGAGAGACTGGATCTGGTCAGTTTTGAATATAAAATAGGTAGAATATTTGGGCTGGATATGGCCAGTTTAAAGGCTAATTGGATAATTAAGAAGGATGTTCTTGTTATTTCGCCTTAATCAGTCTTGCTAAAGCACACTGTTGGTCTGAGGCAGTAGTTCTCAACCAGGGTCCACAAAAACCTTAAGGGTCCTTATAAGATTTTGTTGTTAAAATTTTTGTGCAATAAATTGCTTACACTTTTATCATACACAAAATATTTAAAAAATTCCTTTCTTTAAACAATTCCTGATAATATTTAATTATGAAAATATAATGGAACTTTCTGGCTTCTGTGCCGGTGGCACGTAAACAGAATCACCCGATCGCGGTCGTTGCCAGCCTCACCTGGCACCTGTGCCGGTGGCACGTAAAAAGCACCCACTACACACATGGAGTGGTTGGCGTTAGGAAGGGCATCCAGCTGTAGAAACATTGCCAGATCAGACTGGAGCCTGGTGCAGCCTCCTGGTTTCCCAGACCCCGGTCGAACCGTCCAACCCATGCTAGCATGGAAAACGGACGTTAAATGATGATGATGATGATGATTGAATGGCTACAAGGGTCCATCTGAATAAAATAAGAATCAAAGGGGTCCCTTGTGAAGACATGTTTGAGAAACAATGATCTAGATTCATTCTGCCCCTTTTGTTACCTTAATGATCATATCTTTTTGCCCTGCCAGCAGTCTAATCCACCCCAGTATGGAAGCTGGGTGGTTAAATGACACCGATGATAACAGTGAGTGCAACTTTGATTCTGATGACTTATGTGTCCTTACATTATTGAAAATACAGTAGTGTGTGATATAAGAGAAATTTGGTTGTTATTTCTAGCACGATGGACAACCCCCGTACTTCCTCCCTCCCACCGCCACACCCTTCGGTTGTGGTAGTGACGATCAGATTCGTGTATGTATGTGTGTGCGTGTGACTGTGCACGTGCACTTATAAATTTCCACTGTACAGAAAGAACCTGGCAATAATTAAAAATGCTGTCGAGCACCTGCAGAACTTGTCTATCCTGTTTCATAGAATATCTACATTGTAAAGTAATGTTTGCATTGAAGAGGTTTGCTTCTGAGGTCAACTTCTCATGTTTACTCTGCTGTGTTCTTTATTTTAAACTCTTTTTTTTTTATGGCTCTTAATCTGGGACTTTATTTTCTTCACACACACACACAAACACACACACACACCCTTTCTTTAACAGATGGTGCCATTATTTTCATAGTTCTTACGTAGAGAAGCACATGTCATATTATACTTATTTTATAGCTCTAATATTCATACATACACTCATATACACAATAATATGTGTGTGTGTGTGTGTGTATGTGCATACACATTCAGACTTATGTATGTGTACACACACACAAATTAGTATTAGCAGATATTTTATATAATATTAGTTGCCTTGGTAAAATCCTAAATTTAAAGCTACTCACAGATGGTGAGTACATTGCAACTTCAGACTTGTTACCAATGCTACAACTTGCACTCTTTAAACTTTGGTTCCGACCACGCACCACAATATGTCTAAAAAGCTACATCCCACAGATAAACTACCTGTTCATCACTAGAAAATGCTGACCATCTCAAAAGCAGAAATAGAATCTATATTAACCCCTTTCATTACTGTATTTCTGTTAAAATGCACTGCTTTTGTTTAATTTAATTTGGAAAATAATAAAGAATTTTGCCGGGTAAAACAAAACTTTGCTATTATTAATCTGGAACATAAATTTACCTGAGCTTTTAATACAAGGTTTTCATTCAGATCACTTTAACCTTGTAGTATTTGAGATTTCAATGATGAAATTGTTTATTTTTAGAACGACAGTTTAATTATGCTAGCAAAAGATGAGCTGGTATCATCTTTTGCCTTTTGGGGACCTCATTTAGTTAAGAAAAGTCAAGGACTAATTAAGAAACATGAAAAATGCTTAATTAAAAAAAAGGATGAAACTTGAACATAGTTGTATTTTTAACATAACATGTTTGAAAGAAAAGTTGCTCCCTAATTAGGCATATGTGCACACACACTTGCATGTGTGCATGCACGCACACTGTTATAAAACAATAAGGCAAACATAACATATTGCTACTGTATCTCTCATTTGGTATCAATGTTGGATGTGACCGGACAATGTTTCTTTTACTGGTTTCAGTAATTAAACTCGGGCCATGCTGGGGCACAGCTTTCAAGGGCTTAGTCAGTCATATCAACCATATGACTTTGTTTGGTACTTATTTATCTAACATAGTTGGTGTATACCAAAAGCCATAACCAAGACAAAATGAACATTTAAAAAAATTTTTATTAGGCATTTGTGTGATAGGTAGCTTGCTTACCAACCACATGGTTCTGGGTTCAGTCCCACTGCAGGGAACCTTGGGCAAGTGTCTTCTACTGTAGCCTTGGGCCGACCAAAGCCTTGTGAGTGGATTTGGTAGATGGAAACTGAAAGAAGCCCATTGTATATATATGTGTTTGTGTTTGCCCTTCCAACATCACTTGACAACCGATGCTGGTGTGTTTATGTCCCCGTAACTTAGTGGTTTGGCAAAAGAGACCGATAGTATAAATACTAGGCTTATATACAATAAGTCCTGGGGTTGATTTGCTCGACTAAAGGTGGTGCTCCAGTATGGCTGCAGTCAAATGACTGAAACAAGTAAAAGAGTAAAAGAGATTTTGTGGTCCTTTACTGATACAAACACTCCAGTGTCCTTTTACACCTGTGTCTCTCAACCATATTCTACCTGTGGATTCCTTTGATTCGTAATTTACTCTGCTAGATCCCAATAAATATTCACTGTATATAACAAAAAGCTGAAACATTTTGAGCATTGTAGAAGAGTAACTAATTTATTGCACAAAATTTTAACAACAAAATGAACCCTGGTCAAGGACCACTGTTTTACACAATATTCATATAACACAATTGCAGTGTGGAAGGTGTTTATAAGCCATTTAAAAATACACAAAAACTGTTAGATTCACGTCAGCATAGAATTTTGCCAGTGAACAGGACGTGGTCTCAAAGCGACAAAGATATTTTGACAAATTAAATTTAAATGTAGAAGTGAATCTAGCAGTTTTTGTGTGCTTTTAAATGGCTTATAAATACCTTCCATGCTGCAATTGTTTTTGTTTCAGCTCCTGATCTCAGATCAAGTAACTTGCTATGCAAGTACATCTCCGTAAAATCATATAACACAATATTCATATAACCAGACACAGGAGTGGCTGTGTGGTAAGTAGCTTGCTTACCAACCACATGTTTCTGGGTTCTTGTGAGTGAATTTGGTAGACGGAAACTGAAAGAAGCCTGTCGTATATATATATTTATTGCCAGTGCTGCTGGACTGGCTCCTGTGCAGGTGGCACGTAAAAAACACCATTTGAGTGTGGCCATTGCCAGTACCGCCTGACTGGCCCTTGTGCCGGTGGCACATAAAAGCATCCACTACACTCTCAGAGTGGTTGGCGTTAGGAAGGGCATCCAGTTGTAGAAACTCTGTTAGATCAGATTGGAGCCTTGTGTGGCCTTCTTGTTCGCCAGACCTCGGTCAAATCGTCCAACCCATGGAAAGTGGATGTTAAACGATGATGAGGATGATGATGTATGTATTTGAGTGCCTGTGTTTTTCTCCCCCCCCCCCCCCACCATTGCTTGACAACCGATGTTGGTGTGTTTACGTCTCTGTAAACGTAGCAGTTCAGCAAAGGAGACCAATAGAATAAGTACTAGGCTTACAAAGAATAAGTCCTGCGGTCAGTTTGTTCGACCCAAGGCTACAATGTCAGACTACTCTTTCCCATGGTGTCTTAGGATCAAACTGAGAAACCGGTCATTGTGAAACGGATTTCTTAACCATCCTTGCTTGCCTCTTTTTTTAATTTTCTGCTGCTGCCTGTTTCTTTGGTGGAATGTGATGAACAGGCACAGCTGACTGGATGCTGATGATGTGGCACCATTGACTGGACGCTCAGCCTGTTTTGGTGACTGTAATTTTTGACACTGGAGGCAGACACGCCCACTGCATGGGTGTGTAGAAATAGACAGATACTGACAGATACTGCAATTTATTACTGGAACACGGTGGACATGAATACTCATACGCATAAGCAGAGGGAGGGAAGGGGGAACATTACACATACATAGAAACATAACTGAATGCTCACCTGTAACCAGAGAGAGGGGGGAGGGAGGGAGTGAGAGACTTTACTCTTTGTTAATTGAACATAATTGATGTGAAACTCATAAGCATAAAGAGAGATATGCTCACAGACCGAAAGAGAGAGAGGTGGGGAGACATTACATATACATAGAAACATAACCAGAAGCTCACGTGTAATGAGAGAGAGAGAGTGAGAGAAAACAGATTTTACTATTTATTAATTGAACATAATTGATATAAGACTCGTATGTATAAGGAGAGAGAGTGAGAGAGAGAGGGGGAGAGAGAAACAGTTAGACATTACAGATACATATAAGCATAACTAGATGTTCCCACACATAAACAGAGAGAGAAAGAAAGAGAGAAGGAGAGAGAAAGAGAGGGAGAGAGAGAGAGAGATGGTGAGACAGAGTAGAGAGAGAGAGAGATTACAATATATTAATTGAACACGACTGACATAAACACTTTATCCCTTCTCCTCATACACGTAAAATGAAGTGGAGAGGCATTACAATTCCATGCAAACACAACCAGATGCTCATATATATATATATATATATATATATATATATATATATACACAGAGAGAGAGAGAGAGAGATTAATATACGAGAAATATTAAGACGTCTATTGTAAAGGCATTTTAATAAACACCCACTACACTCTTGGAGTGAGTGGTTGGCGTTAGGAAGGGCATCCAGCCATAGGAACATTGCCGGATCAGATCAGAACCTGGTGCAGCCTCCACCCCACCCGCTTCTTACCCTGGTTTTCAGTCAAACCATCCAACCCATGCCAGCATGAAAAGCAGATGTTAACTGATGATGGAGATGGCAAGGAGGATGATGATGATGATGATGATGACGACGATCATGATAATGATGGTGATGATAACGATGATTATGATGACAGCGATGCTGATTATGATGATGATATCAGCGTCAAATCAGCAGTGCCACAACAGCAGTGCCGAAATGTCTCATACCGTTCTGTAGATCACAAAAGGTATTTCCCCCGTGTCTAATGTTAATACCTTGAGAAACAACAACACGTTAATTGGGTGACAAGAAGCAAACCCTATCTAATTTTCAGCTCAACTTATTGGTAAATGCTAGTGAAGGTTTCCCATTATCTTGCATTTACCATCACACAAGAATTGATGTCTGTAGTTTTCTAAATTTGTTAATGCACCTGCCTGGTTGTTGGATCAATTTCTCCAGCTATTTACAATCTAATTAACAACCAAACTTAATGAAACTCTACTTTGGTGATCTGGCTAATGACTATAATCAGTTTTTGAAGTAGTATGCACATGCATACGCACTCATATGCAAATGGCTCTAATCAATTTTTTTTAAATATATTAATACACACATACACACACATTCACAAACACACTCACATATTCACAAACACGCACATACATTCTCAAACACACACACATTCCTAAACACACATACATTCTCGAACACACACACATTCACAAACACACTCACATACACATTCTCAAACACACACACACACACACATGCATTCTCAAACACACAAGCACACACACATTCCCAAACACACACACACACACACACACACATGCACATATGCAAATGACTATTATCAGGTTTTGAAATATTTGTAAAAGCACTCATCCCTCTCTCTCTCTCTCTCTCTCTCTCTCTCTCTCTCTTTCTTTCTCACACATTCTCTTTTGTATGGTCATATGTGGCCCTATGTGTGTGAGAGAAAGAGAGAAAAAGGGCATATTGAGACTATGTCAACAAGAGTTTCCTTCCTACACTCTGTCTGTCTGTCTGTCTGCCTGTTGTCTTCCATTATCTTTCCAACCCCGCCCTCCACACATGAATAAATTCAGGTGTGGGGGTTATTTCTAAACCATATTTACTGAGGCAGAATACCAGAAGTTTCAGAAAATAAACCATTAATTGTCATATCATTGATTTCAAAATGGAGGTTCACAGAAAGAAGAAGGAGGAGGAGGGGGGGCAGCTGGTTTATGAAACATTTTTTTGTGCACTTTTCACCTAAATGCCATTATGTCAAATATTCTGAGAGTTACCATGATGACTGAAGAAGGAATTAATTGGGTTGATTATCTCACCTTAAGAAGTGTTAGTCCATATTCTGCTTCTGGTATTCTTCAGCTTCCTGGGTTTAGTATTGTATTAATCCATTAGTTACCATATTTCTCTTGGAACTACATTGCTTTCGTTTCAATTCTTTGTGTAAAAGAAAAAAAAAAAGGTGCTGGTGGTAAGAATTTGTTTCCCAGCGAGCTGGCAGAAACACTAGCATGCTGGGCGAAATGCTTAGTGGTATTTCATCTGTCTTTATGTTTTGAGTTCAAATTCCGCCGAGGTCGACTTTGTCTTTCATCCTTTCCGGGTCGATAAATTAAGTACCAGTTACGCACTGGGGTCGATGTAAACGACTTAATCCCTTTGTCTGTCCTTGTTTGTCCCCTCTATGTTTAGCCCCTTGTGGGCAATAAGGAATAAGAATTTGTTTCCCAGCTAGCCAGTTCCAGGTTCAGTCCCACTGGATGGTACCTTGGGCAAGTGTCTTCTACTGTATCCCCAGATTCATCAAACCCTTATTATTGGATCTGACAGATGGAAGCTGAGAGAAGCCTAGCATAGTTGTGTGGTAAGAAGTTTGATGTAATCGATTCCACCTCACCATAAAAATTGCTGGCCTTGTGCCAAAATTTTAAACCATTATTAAGTTAGTATTGAGAACATATAGGTGCAGACGTGGCTGAGTGGTAAGAAGCTTGCTTCTTAACTACATGGTTCCGGATTCAGTCCCACTGCATGGCACTTTGGGCAAGTGTCTTCTACTATAGCCTCGGGTCAACCAAAGCCTTGTGATTGGATTAGGCAGACAAAAACTGAAAGAAGCCCATCATGTGTGTGTGTGTGTATATATATATATATATATATATATATATATATATGTATGTATGTCTGGCGGCACATGGCCTAGTGGTTAGAGCAGTGGACTCACAGTCGAAGGATCGTGGGTTTGAATCTCAGACCGGGTGATGTATGTGTTTATGAGTGAAACACCTAAGCTCCATGCGGCTCCTGCAGAAGGTAATGGCGAACTTCTGCTAACTCTTTCACCACGACATTCTCTCACTCTTTCATCCTGCATCTTGCAGCTTACTTGCGACGGACCGGCATCCTGTCCAGGTGGGGAACCTATACACCAAGGAAACCGGGAAACCAGCCCTCATGAGCCAGGCGTGGCTTGAGAAGGAACAAACAGCAAAATATATATGTGTGTGTGTGTGTGTGTGTATGTGTGTATACATTTGTGTGCTTGTGTTCCCCCCCCCATCACTTGACAACTGATGTTGGTTTGTTTACATCCCTGTAACTTAGTGGTTTAGCAAAAGGGGCTGATAGAATAAGTACTAGGCTTACAAAGATTAAGCCCTGGGGTCAATTTGTTCAACTAAAGGCGATGCTCCAGCATGGCCACAGTCAAATGAGTGAAGCAAATTAAAGAATAAAAGAACGAACATGAAATTGTGATGGAAGGTTTTAATTTAGATCCCTCGAACCACAACAACATTGATCATGGAACCAAAGAGTGGTCTCTGCTGGGTTGGCAGCATCAAAAGTATTTAAATTATTTCTATGCCATTTTCTGAGCTTTTGAGCGAGAAAGCTTAAAATGAAAATAATTTAAAGGCGGTGCTCGTTTTAACCGAAATTAATATTAACCGATATTCTACTAAGTATTGAAATCCATCTTTCTGTATTTAACCGTATTCCAATTAGTGAAATTCTTTAGTTATTCTTCTGGTATTTTATTTATGCCTATGGGTTTGTGTGTAAGTGTGTGTGTATATATATGTTATGTGTATATATCTCTCTATATAAACGGCAGTTTGTCTGTCTGCATGTCTGTGTGTCTGTTAGGTTGTACCCTCACCCTGACCACGGCTTTCAACCGTTTCTGATGAAACTTGACACACACATAGCCCAATGTCATAATTCAAAACTAACGCAGCGAAAATTTTGAAAAGTTCCCCCAGTTCTGAAAAAAATCGATAAATTCGACATGGGGTCGAGAATCAGAAACACAAACCGCAAACTGTCTAGGGGACGCAACTCGACCTTTTTAACTCTCAAAAAAAAATTTACCATCATTTTTTTTCCATTTTGTTGCTATTTTTTGGCTATAACTCTCTAAAGAGGCTTTATAGTTATTTCCCTTACAAACCCGAGCAACGCCGGGCGATACTGCTAGTGTATAATATATATATATATGAATATATATACATATATGTATATATATGTGTGTGTGTGTGTACACACATATATCGTCATCATTTAATATCTGTTCATGCTAAAAGTGATGATGTATATATATAAACACACATGCATACATATGAATATATATATACATACACACGTGCATATAAATACGCACACATGCATGTAAATATACAAGCATGCATATAAATACATACTCACACATGTAAATATATGTGTATGTATATACTCGAAGATGAGAGGTTACACACACACACACACACACACATGTATATATGTATATGTATATACCTGGAGATGAGAGATTACACACACACACACACACACACACACACATATACATGTGTATGTATATACTTGAAGATGAGAGATTATACGCACACACACATGTATACACGTGTATGTATTGTACCTGAAGATGAGAAATTATACACATGTATATATGAATATGTATATATGTGATGATGAGAGAGGTTATACTAACAAAGACATAAATAACACATTATAAAATGAATAATAACCTCCAAAATTAAAATTATTAACCTGTCAGTCTGTTTGCATAACCAACTGAAGACCGTGTTTAGTTGAGCTTATCTTTCTCCAAGGTTAACACAGAGGGATGGACATTGGTTATATCGCCCGTTTCTTATTTCGGAGAATTTATTTTCTACATTATTGCAATAGCTCCCTTCAAGAATCGGGAGAGAGAGAGAGAGAGAGAGAGAGAGATGATTGATGTGGAACACGTACACTGCCAAAACTGAATCCTGACAAATGAGAATATTGGTTTCTGATATAAACCAAAGACTTTCGTATATAAAAGAGAAACAGCGAGAGAGTGTGAGGATCAGGACCAGCCTTAGTGTATCGGCAATTTAATTGGAGAGGAATTGGCTGCCATCGTCATTGTCATCATCACTGTCGTCATCGCTGTCATTGTTTTTAATGTCCACTTTTCCATTCTTGCATAAGTCAAATAGAATTTGTTGAGGCAGGTTTTCTATGAGCCAGTTGCTATTCTTGCCACCAACTCTCACCTCTTTACATTTTGGGTAATATTTCCCTAATGGTCAGACATGTTTTCTATGGAAGACTGGAATGGAAAGAAACACCTTCACATACATACATGATGATAATGATGATGATGATTGTTTGCATCCATCACATGGTGTCAAGGCAACGGCATGTGCATGTGTGTGCACACACACACACCTATATGTATGACAGGCTTCCTTCAGTTTCTGTCTACCAAATTCACAAGGTTTTGGTTTGCCTGGGGCTATAATAGAAGACACATATATAGGAATTGAAATCATATGGCTCCCACCTGCTAGTAACTTCTCTCTCTCATCTCAAAATGAAATTTAAAGAATTGTTTCTGAAACAACTACAAAATTTTTGGGTGGAGCTACAAGGAATTTTTAATGCTGATGCATTTCCCAAGGGAATGTTTTTTTTTTATCTGTTTACTTGCAGAGCCAAGGTATAGTCTTTGCAGCCCCTCCTAGTTTAGTGAGGTTGGTTCCATTAGCATTCCTCTTGAACCCTTTTCAGTCTAAAACTTGTGGGAAAGAAATGAGCTGGGAAGGGAATTGTTGAGGACCAACATTCTTAGAAAAAAGGAGGTAGTGCAGTGTTTAGGAATTAGTACAGAGTTTAAGGGGTTTAGACAACAAAATGGGGGTTGAAAGGAGAAATGAGCCGGATAGGAATACTTGAGTGGAGGGAGCATTGCCGAGTCAGCTGTGAGAAGCAGAGGCCATTATAGATGCAGCAGAAAATGTGGAGAAGTGAGGCAGCATGCCTGTGGGGCTGGAGGCTGGTGCGCATCTGTGAATGAGGTTATACCAATCAGTTGGGTGGCCCTTCTTTTAGATGTGGGCTATGATGCTTGTGTATGTGGTAACAACACTGACCCAGATATGAGGACAATACTCCATTGCAGGTCTTAACTGGTTTGTAGAGTGTCAATAAATGTTGGGGGTTAAAGGATTAAAGTATGTTCTGACCCTAAAAAGAAGGGCCAGTCAATGGGATCAAAAAAAAGAAAATGTTTTTTATTGTTTTTTTTTGTGTACCCTGAAACGCTGGAATTTCGAGAATAAGAAAAGGAGACGTCACTGTAATCATAAAATTAGTTAGAACCAGTGTCATAGCACCCACATAACTGCCCTGAACAGCCCTTCAAGTCAGTCCTGTTCTTTACACATTACTCTCTTTTCTGATATCATTTGTGAGAGTCAACATTATCTGTCCTGACTTAAAGTCATCCTTCAAGTCAGTCCTGTTCTTTACACATTACTCTCTTTTCTGATATCATTTGTGAGAGTCAACATTTCTGTCCTGACTTAAAGTCATCCTTCAAGTCAGTTCTGTTCTTACACATTACTCTCTTTTCTGATATCATTGTGAGAGTCAACATTTCTGTCCTGACTTAAAGTCATCCTTCAAGTCAGTCCTGTTCTTTACACATTACTCTCTTTTCTGATATCATTTGTGAGAGTCAACATTATCTGTCCTGACTTAAAGACATCCTTCAAGTCAG
>NC_043003.1:11499450-11501950 GCF_006345805.1 Octopus sinensis
TTTCATTTCCAAATGCTCCATGATAAATGAAGCTACATTAGACTTTGAAACTTTCTTGAATATCTTTAGAAACACCTTCTGCATATGACTGCTTCATGCTTTATTGATTTATGGCTATTTAACTTCTTTCGGCAAAAAAACATTTCATTCTCATATATATGTTTTGTAACATGTGCAAAAAGCCCTCTCCACCACCACCACCATCGCAGCCGCTGCCGCCACCATTCCACTTATTATTTTTTTATCCGAAAATAATGGAAATTAGTTTTAATGTTTTTTTTTTAGTTTTTGTTTTTTAATATCGTGTAAAATAAGACGGGGGGGGGGGTTGTCTTTTTATATTGTTTTGTTTATGTTTTTATCATTTACCATTTCGCGTCTGTTAGTGTTCAGATTAGGTAAAAAAAACAAAAAAATCAAAAAAGAAAAAAAGGAATTATTTTATTTATTTTCCCCCCTTGTTCTACATGTTAGTTAAATGAAATAAGTTGTTTTAGTTCCGAAAGGCAGGAATATCTTGGAGTTAAATAGTTGTTGTAATATCGGTGAAGATAGGAATAAAAGAGTTAAGTAGAAGAGAAAGGTAAGAAAAAAGATCCAGAGGCCTCCAGAAGCATTAATGAGTTCATAAAAATCCAGCGCTTTGATCTAAATAATTTGTTCTCGACGAGGGTCCATATGGCCCTGGGGTGGGGGTGGAGGTGAGTCACAGTATTTTGTTTTTAAAATTTATGTGGAATCAATTAATTATATTTGTTCAATATACAGAATATCTTAATGTTTTTTTTTTTTATCTGATTCCTAGCAATTAATTAAAAAAATATAATGGTTTTTTTTAAAACTTCGAATGACTATGAGGGTCTAAAATAGGACAAATAGGAATCGAAGGGGTCCATGGCTTAAAAAAATTGTTGAGATTCCTTGTACCCATTTTGTTACCATGCTGCTGTTGATAATATGTATGACATTCCTTTCAATTAATTTTGGAGATAATGAATTCAGTTGAATAACTTTGTCCTTATTAAGGCAGTGTTTGGAACCTTGACTGCAGTCTTTGATGTCGTATAAAATGCACTATTTTCTTTAGCAAACAAAAGTCTCTCAAAGAATCATCTCAGATCCTTTTTTCATATGTGTGCATATATATCTATATATATATATATTTCTTTTATTCGTTTGCTTGTTTCAGTCATTTGGCAGCAACCATTCTTTGTAAGCCTAGTACTTATTCTATTGGTTCTCTTTTGCCGAACTGCTATGTTATGGGGACGTAAACACACCAGCATCGGTTGTCAAGTGATGGTGGGAGACACACACACACACACATACATATATATATATATATACGACAGGCTTCTTTCAGTTTCCGTCTACCAAATCCACTCACAAGGCATTTGGTCAACCCAAGGCTATAGTAGAAGACACTTGCCCAAGGTGCCATGCAGTGGGACTGAAACCCGGAGCCATGTGGTTGGTAAGCAAGCTACTTACCACACAGCCAATCCACATTACGGAGGATATATTATAAACAATTAATAATTATTTATGAATATATCAATGGTCAAACACGTTTTTATAAAATACATAGAAGAAGAATGGGGGGGTAACTTTCTAGGTGCAATCTATGATTAGTCATGACCGAAGGGGGTCTCAGCAGTGAAATATCGGGATCGATATAATCGACTAGTCCCCTTCCCCAAAATTTCATAGCCTTGTGCCTTCAGTAGAAAGGGTTATTATTATTGTTATTATTATTATAAAGGCAGTGAGCTGGCAGAATCACTAGCATGCCAGGCAAAATACTTAGCAGTATTTCGTTTGTCTTTTCATTCTAGGTTCAGATTCCTCCAAGGTTGACTTTGCCTTTCATCCTTTCGGGATTGATAAATTAAGTACCAGTTGAAAACTGGGGTCAATATGATCGACTTATCTCTTTCCCCCAAAATTGCTAGCCTTTTGCCAAAATTTGAAATCATTATTAATATCACCCCCCAACTTTTTTTTAAAAGTCAAAACATGGTTCCAGGCTCATTCCCACTGCGTGGCACCTTGGGCAAGTGTCTTCTACTGTAGCCTTGGGCTGACCAAAACCTTGTGGGTGGATTTGGTAGACGGAAACTGAAAGAAGCCCATTGTATATATATATATAATAGGCTTCCAAAGAATAAGTCCTAGGGTCAATTTACTCAACTAAAGGCGGTGCTCCAGCATGGCCGCAGTCAAATGACTGAAACAAGTAAAAGAGTAAAGAGTATGGCAAGTTATAAAAATAATACAGGTTGGTGTCTCAATATTTCAGTATTAAGATCCCTTCCTTCTTCAGGAAATTTTTGGTGTAAAGGTGTTGTTAGCCAGAGCTATCTGTCATTTAAATCAATGTTT
Organism: Octopus sinensis; assembly: GCF_006345805.1. NCBI lineage: Eukaryota > Metazoa > Mollusca > Cephalopoda > Octopoda > Octopodidae > Octopus > Octopus sinensis. The sequence continues at coordinate 11,501,833 of NC_043003.1, forward strand.
TAAAAGGTTACCTACGTCTCTCTTCACAGCAACCCTAGTACACCCACCATTTCTAGTTGTAGTAATTACACAGTAGTTAAGGGACACACTTCTTTCATCGCATAACAATGTTTGAATC
>NC_043003.1:11504450-11539450 GCF_006345805.1 Octopus sinensis
TCTCCTCTCTCCCCTCCTCATCTCTCTCCCCTACCTCCCTCTCCCCCTCTTTCTATCTCTCCTCCCTCAACAGTAAGGTATGACTAGACGAAGGATTTGTTTCCCATTTCTAGCAGGTCAAGCAATCACATTGTCATTCAGTAACGGAACATGCTCCGTACACACTTCATGCCAGAAGATGTCTGTTTACCAAAGGCCCAGTTCGCTTCTATATAAGTGCTCAATGAATCGAAATCTCGTTGAATCGCATCAGGAATATCATTTAGGAAAAGGCATGAACATCACAGCATCGTGCTTCTTTCCTCCCTCTTTGTTATAAATCAGAAGCTGTTTGCCTCTTAACTGTTTATGGTTTATTAGAAAAGAATGTTTGTTGTCTTGTGATCTTGGTGATTATGGTGGTGGTGGTGGTGGTGGTGAGTGTGTTGTTTGGTTGTGGTGATGGGGGCATCCTCTCTCATTTCTAACCTCTTGAAGAGAAGGAGACATTCAAGGAATTCTTCACCAAGTAATTAAGGAGCAAAGATGGCGGCGGCGGCGGCGGTGGTGGTGGTGGAGTAATAAGAAGATAGATGGAAGTTGTGATGAAGATGAGGTAGGTGTGTGAGATGGGGGCGGCGGCGGCAGGGTGGGTGGGTGTGGGGACAATGAGGTGGCAAGGGGGGTGGGGACAGGCCTGGGGTAAGTGGATGGAAAGGTGTGGTGGTGGTGGTGGGAGGAAGAGGTATGGAAACAGTGTGTGTGATAGCAAGTTCTGTGGAGGTGGGTAAAATGGCTAGTCAGAACTGTGTGTGTGTGTGTGTGTGGTGATATAGATGGAATTGTGTATGTGTATATGTATGTGGGGGGTGGGAAGGAGTTAGAAAATTGGGTGGTGGTGGTGGTGGGGTGGGGTGGTGATAGAGACAGACAGGCAGACAGACAGATAAATGAAATTGTGTGTAGAGAGATAGAGAGGAGCTGTAAGAGTGGTGGTGTGTGGGTATAGGTGGAGGTGGTGAAATTAGTGGATAGAATAGTTTGTCTGTATTAGTGGTGGTGGTGGTGGTGGTAGTGGTGGTATAAATAGATGAGATGAAATTATGGGGCTGGGGCAGAGGGTGGGGTGGGGTGCTAAATAGGTAGAAGTGTTGGTGTTAAGGGGGTGGGTCGGTTGTACAAATAGATGAAATTGTGCAGAGTGGAGTGGGGGGTGGAGGTTGTGATGTGAGTATGAGGGAGGTAGTAAGTAATTGAAGTTTTTTGTGGTGGTGGTGGTGGTGGTGGCATTGGTGGTGGTGGGGTTGGTGGTGGTGGTGATGGAGTTTGTGATCATGGTATTAGTGGTGGTATTGTTGGTGATGTTGTGATGATGGTGGTGGTGGTGCCTGATGATGGTGGTGATGGAGTTTGTGATGATGGTGTTAGTGGTGGTGGTGTTTGTGATGATGGTGGTAGTGATGGTAGTGGAGTTTATGATGATGGTGGTAGTGGTATTGGTGGTGGCATGTAGTATAAGTATATGAAATTGTGTGTGTGTGTGTGTGAGAGAGAGAGAAGAGAGTGTATGATGTAGGGGTTTGGGGTTTGAAGATGATGGCGGTGAAGTCCATGAAGTGGTAGAGGCTATGTGTAGCTGTTGAGTTGAGAGAAGTGTTGATGTTGATGTTGTTGTTGTTGTTGTTAGAGAATGGGAGGAGAAGTTTTGTGGAGTTAGAAAATACTTAACTGAAGAAATTAACTGAGATAGGAATAAACACATAAAAGAGAGAATTGTGTTTGCTGCGAAAGAAGGGGGGAAAGTGGGGGGGAGAGAGAGAAAGTAAGTCTTTGAGAATGAGGGGATGGGGGAAGAAGAGGGTGAGGATATATGTGAGGGAGAGAGAGAGATGATGATGATGATGAGAGGAGAGAAAATATATAAAAATACATATAATAATGACAGTGTATAAGTGCAGGCATGGTTGTGTGGTTTAGAAGTGTGCTTTGCAGCCAGGTGGTTTCAGGTTCAGTCCCACTGCATGGCACCTTGGGCAAGTGTCTTTTATTTCAGCCCTGGGCTGGTCAAAGCCTTGCGAGTGAATTTGGTAAGAGGGAAACTGTGTGGAACCCAGCATGTGTGTGTGTATGTCTGTTTTCCCATTCTCCACCACTTGTCAGCTGGTGTTGGTTTGATTATGTCCTTCATAACATTGGCAGCTCAGCAAAAGAGACTGATAGAAATACTACCAGGCTTTAAAAAAAATTAAGTGGTGGGGTCAATTTGTTTGGCCAAACCCTTCAAGGTGGTGCTCCAGCATGGCCGCAATCCAATAACTGACACAAACGATAAAAAATAGAGAACATTAGTGTGTGAAAGAGGAGAGAGAGGAGATGGCAGATGGGTGCAAGCTTGGTAGTATGGTGAAGCTAGCTTTGTCACTCAGAGGTTTGCAGGTTCAGTCTCATTTTGGAGAACTTTAAACACTTTATCTGGCTCAGAATATTCTACCAAGCCAAACTGGCCACATCCAGCCTTTTACACCTACCTGACAATGTCATTCAAAACATAAACGATCATATCAGTGAAACCTCAGTCCACGATTGATTAAAAAGTTGCCTGATCTGGCAATGTGAATAAATAAGCATTACGTTTGACAGAGTAATCTGAATGCTAAAGGGTTGATTATTAAAATAACTTTTTGGTTATTAAATTTTGTTTTCTAATAATCATTGATCGTATTTATGAAACTAATCAAATCCTATGTATGTATAAAACTCATTTTGGGAAATGGCTTTACATCCTTTGATAAAGAGCCTTGTCCAAAGACATTGGGTAACCATGCATCCCCTCTACAGCAAGATACATCATCATCGTTTAACGTCTGCTTTCCATGCTAGCATGGGTTGGATGATTTGACTGAGGTCTGGCAAACCAGATGGCTGCACCAGACTCCAATCTGATCTGGCAGAGATTTTACAGTTGGATGCCCTTCCTAATGCCAACCACTCCGAGAGTGTAGTGGGTGCTTTTACGTACCACCTGCTCAAGGGCCAGTCAGGCGGTACTGGCAACGGCCACATTCAAATGGTGTTTTTATGCACTATACCTTTTTCTTTTTGTCTTGCTAGCGACCCTGCCAGTGCTGGTGCCACATAAAAAGCAACAAGTTCTCACTGTAAAGTGGTTGGCATTTGGAAGGGCATCCAGCTGTAAAAAACCATGGCATCTCTGCTGGTGCCATGTAAAAGGTGCTCAGTCCATTCTGCAGGGTGGTTGGTGTTAAGCAGCCAAAAGGAAAAAAAAAAAATTCAAAAACAGACATTGAAACCTGGGGCAGTCTTCTGCCCAACCAGCTCCTGTTAACCCTTTCATTACTGCATTTATTTTGAGATGCTTAGTTTCTTTCAATTACTTTAAATATAACAAAGAATTTAGTAAAATAACTTAGTTATCATTAAGCTAGTGTTAGGAACATAAATTGTGACTAAGTTTTGGTGGAAAATTTTAATTCAAAATTTATGAAAACAAGACATTTGTACTCAGAACCAGAGCCGGTTTCAGCCGGGTTGGTAACGAAAGGGTTAAACTGTCCAATCCATGCCACCATGGAAAGCAGATGTTAAATGATGATGTACAGTGTATTTCTATTTCAGTGACCCTAGACAGGTCACTGACTTCTAAATATTGGTGTAAATTTAAAAAGCAGTGTGTGAATTCTTTAAAATAATATACTAAAGCTTTTGAAATGGCGTGTGAAATTTTGAAACTCGTATGTGAATCTTTAAAAATAATCCACCATAGAATATTCTGGAGTGTAAGCAGATAGATGTGTCTACCAAATACTCAAGTGAGATCATACACAAGGCTATCCACCAGATATATCATTCTTATTATGAGGAAGTAGGCTTAACACTTTTGTTACCAGCCAGTCAGAGACAGCCTCTGGTTCTGTGATACAAAATTCCTGTTTTAAAGTAATAATTGAAATTAAAATCTTCCATCAGAATTTTATGCTAATTTGTTCCAGACTCCATCTTTATAATAACAGTCTTTTTACAAAACTCTTCTATTTTAAAAATTAATTGAAACAGAGGCCAGGCTGTGTGGCAAGTAGCTTGCTTACTAACCACAAGTAAAAGAGTAAAGAGTATATGTCAACAGAACCACAATGGCCAAAGGATTAATCTATCCTCCAGTTTAATACCATCACCAACACTCTCGCTGTATGCTTTCAGAAGCGTTACTATTTTGGTAGAATGTGAACTAATTCTATAGAGAAGGAAAGATAGTTTTAGAAGAGCTAACAATATGTATTCTTTTGTTTTAGTCATTTGACTGCGGCCATGCTGGAGCACTGCCTTTATAGTCGAGCAAATCAACCCCAGAACTTATTCTTTGTAAGCCTAGTACTTATTCTATCGGTCTCTTTTGCTGAAGTGCTAAATTATGGGGACATAAGCACACCAACATTGATTGTCAAGTGATAGTGGTGGTGGGGGAACAAACACAGACACACAAATACATATACGATGGGCTTCTTTCAGTTTCCATCTACCAGATCCACTCAGAAGGCTTTGGACTGCTCGAAGTTATAGTAGAAGACATTTACCCTAGATGCTATGCAGTGGGATTGAATCTGGAACCATGTGGTTAGGAAGCAAGTTTCTTACCACACAGCCATTCCTGCGCATCATATATATATATATATAATATATATATATATATATATATATATATATATATGAGTGGTTGGCATTAGGAAGGGCATCCAGCTGTAGAAACTCTGCCAGATCAGATTGGAGTCTGGTTCGCCAAACCTCAGTCAAATCGTCCAACCCATGCTAACATGCCACACTGGCATGGGTTAGAGAGTGTGACAGGAGCTGGCAAGCTGGAGAACTGCTCCAAGATCCATTGTTTGCTTTGGCATGGTTTCTATAGCAGGATACCTTTCCTGATGCCAACCACTTTACAGGGTGTGCTGTGTGCATTTTGTATGGCATCAACACCAGTGGGGTTGCCAAGTCACTTGTGAAAAGAAAACCTCTCAGCTGGGAGAGGGAAAGGAAGCAAGGGAAGTGGTTTTGTTCTAGTAGAGAGGTGAGAGTATAATAGAGGGACAGAGAGTAGATACCTGGCTACCCCCCAGTAGGAAAAGAAAGGAGAAAGTGAGGAAGACAGAGGAAAACAGATGGTGTTGGAGATGCATGGGGTGGGGTCTACACAGGAAATAATAGGGAAGAGTATAAGTGGTTCAGTGAGGATAGAAGGGGATGTTCTGTAAGAGCTCTAGGGGAGATGTTTAGAGATGGAGAAGGGGTGTCTGAAGCAAGTGATGGTGAGAGAAATCGGGGTGGCTGGGAGGGGGTAAATAAATAAAAAATGGAAATAAAAATAACACTAGGCAATTGATGTGCTTGTCATAATATATTTCTATGGGTTTTTTTCTTCTCTCTTACTCCATTTCTATAGTATAAGGCAGATAGATAATGAGGTGGGGGTGGAGGGCGTGGGGTGAAATATTTTGGGGAATGAAAAGATGATAGTTGTTTGGAGAGAAACAGGTGGGTAACAAGGAGAAAAAATGTGGGCGGAACACATTAAATAGGGGGAGTTGTTTGTTCAGTAATGGATTGTAATAGACATGTGTGGTTGTGTGTGTGCAAATATGTGTATGTGTAAAGAACACACACGCGCGCACACACACACACACACACACACACACATGCCAAGCCCTGTGTGTACTGTAGGGGACAAAAGATATAAAACCACATCTTGTGTTTATACCTTCCTATAAATATGTATGTGTGTTTGTGTGTGTATACATGTATCTGTGTGTGTATATATTTATGTATATATGCATGTATGTGCATATATATATGTGTGTGTGTGTGCGTGTGTGTGTGTGTGTATGTATGTATATATATATATATATATAGTATATAGGTATGTATATATGTGTATATATATAGGTATGTATATATGTGTATATATATAGGTATGTATATATGTGTATATATAGGTATGTATATATGTATATATATATATATATATATATATAGTATATAGGTATGTATATATGTGTATATATATATATATATATAGTATATAGGTATGTATATATGTGTATATATATATATATATATAGTATATAGGTATGTATATATGTGTGTATATATATATATGTAGTATATAAGGTATGTATATATGTACACACACACACAAAACACCTACATGTCCCCTTCTTGTTCCTCTCACCATCACCCCAACTGACTCCCTTCATTCTTTTCACCTTTGTTTCTTTCTCATCTTTCGGAAATTCTGAAAATGCTTGAACTTGGTTTCATAAAGTGATTCCCCAAAGCCATTGTCAACAGTGAATGCATTTCTATGTCAGCATGTGTGTATATATGTATGTGTACTGAAGTTAGTAAGTGTATCTGTATGTGCACAGAAATCATTGTGTGTGTATGTGTATATATATATGTATGTATATATATATGTATGTATGTATGTATGTATGTGTGTGTGTATGTATGTATATATATGTATGTATATATGTACATGTATGTATGTATGTATATATATGTATATATATATGTATGTGTGTGTATACATATATATACACGTGTGTGTATGTACTAAAGTCAGTGAGTGTATATGTAATTATGTATGTATGTATGTATGTATGTACTGAAGTCAATGTGTGTATATGTATGTATGTATGTACTGAAGTCAATGTGTGTATATGTATGTATGTATGTACTGAAGTCAATGTGTGTATATGTATGTATGTATGTACTGAAGTCAATGTGTGTATATGTATGTATGTATGTACTGAAGTCAATGTGTGTATATGTATGTATGTATGTATGTACTGAAGTCAATGTGTGTATATGTATGTATGTATGTATGTACTGAAGTCAATGTGTGTATATGTATGTATGTGTCCTGAAATCTGTGAGTGTATTTGTATGTGTGTATATGTGTATGTGTTCGTATTGTTTTGGTCAGTGTGTATTTACTTGCCTTTGTTTTTATCAAAGTATGTGTGTGTGCGTTTGTGTGTGTGTGTGTAAATGTACCTGTTTTAATTGAAGCAATGGCATATAAACATACAGCGAAGGTATAAAATGAGTGAGAAATAATTACACTTTTAAGAAAACGGTTGTCTAATTTTTGCCAGAGCTAATGTGACATCTGTTTACTTTTAAATGGGTTCCTGAAACGACTGTGTGTGTATGAGTGTGTGTTTGTGTGTGAGAGAAAGAGAAGGCATGTGTGTGCATGCATGTGCAAGGGAGAAAGAGAGAGAGAGAGAGAGAGTATGTGTGTGCATGTGCAAGAGAGATATTGCATTGTTTGCATGTGTATATATAAATATATACTTGTGTAAATATGCATGTCTATCTCTCTCGCATGATGTATATTTTATATGTTGTGTGTGTGTGTATAGAAATACATATTTGTATAGATATGTATGTGTTTCTGTCATTAGAAGTAGGTTTCATATATGTGTGTATATTTGTATGCATGTATATGTACATATGTGTGCGTGTGTATATATATATAAATATATATTTACCTAGATATGTGTGTATTTCTGTTAGAGGGTGTGTGTGTTATATATATGCATATGTTTCTACTTATTTGCTCCTGCATACACAACACACACACACACGTTCTGCATATGTATATTATCTCACTCACATGCCGAAGATGGCACCTGAACTGCTTCTTAAATTTGTGCTGATGCCATAAGGCAAAAACAGATTACCGCTGCCTATTAAGTTCTCAGTGATATCAGTGCCAGCTGCTTTGTCACATTGAAAAATTTTTAATTCTGAAGTGAATTCTTCTGCTCTACTCTCTTTAATTAGTGTTTCATTTTCACTGAGACAAACATTTTCATGTGAAAAAGAAAGTTATGTCTGATTTTTAAAATCTTCTGAAAACAACAATTTTTTTGATTTGTTTTCTCTTTCGTTTCTGCGATGATTTTGAAGCTCATACATGCACAGATTGATGTAGACATAGCTATGTGGGCGAGAAGTTTGGTTAATGGTTCTGTCTCATTGCATGGCACTTTGGACAAGTGTTTTCTATGGTCCAGGCTGACCAATGTCTTGCGAGTGCATTTGTTAGAAACTGAAAGAAGCCCATTATGTGTGTGTGTATGATCATTTTAGCCATGTAACAACATGCATGCTTTTCCAGATAAGCAAGTGGTCATATTATTTTGTTCACTTTTTCATATGAATCAACCCTCGTCTCCATGTGTATAGATCATGGTGTACCTTTGAACATAGACACGTGTGTGTACATACATAAATTGCATGCATAGATATGCAACTGTGTGTGTATGTGTAGGAGTACACTGATGGATTCAAAGGTTTTGTTTATTTACGAATTGATTTTTTAATATTTCACCAGAGTATAAATACCTACAATGGGGATAATTAAAAGAAAAAGAAAAACAAGTTAATTCAGTTCAATTAAAAAGTATGGGTGAGCAACACATTGCAAGCCACACTAGAATTTGCATGCAGGGTATGCATCACCCCTCCAATACCCCCCTTTTTTTTTCATTATTTCAATGTTTCCAAAAATGAAAAATATTGGAGATAAGTTATTCATTTCAAATAAGTGAAGAGCAATGAAATTTTTTTTTTTGTAGAATTTATACTGCAATCATAATGACTAACATCAGTATCAGTTATATTTATATATAACAGTAATCAAACAGTTATGTCAAACAGTCATATTGTAATATAACAGTATCAAACAGTTATTGTTATGTCAAACAGTTATATTGTTATATAACAGTATCAAACAGTTATTGTTATGTCAAACAGTTATATTGTTATATAACAGTATCAAACAGTTATTGTTATGTCAAACAGTTATATTATTATATAACAGTATCAAACAGTTATTGTTATGTCAAACAGTTATGTTATATTAACAGTATTAAACAGTTTTATTGTTATATAACAGTATCAAACAGTTATTGTTATGTCAAACAGTTATATGGTTATATAACAATATTAAACAGTTTTATTGTTATATAACAGTATTAAGCAGTTTTATTGTTATATAACAGTATCAAACAGTTATTGTTATATCAAACAGTTATATGGTTATATTAACAGTATTAAACAGTTTTATTGTTATATAACAGTATCAAACAGTTATTGTTATATCAAACAGTTATATGGTTATATTAACAGTATTAAACAGTTTTATTGTTATATAACAGTATCAAACAGTTATTGTTATGTCAAACAGTTATATTGTTATATTAACAGTACCAAACAGTTATATTGTTATATAACAGTATGAATCATTTATTGTTGTGTCAGTTATATAACAATATCAAACAGTTGTTATATCAAATAGTTTTATGGTTATATAACAGTATCAAACATTTATATTGTCCTTCATTGTAATTTGTATGAGATCAATAAAACTGGTTCTTAACCCTTTACTTGTCCTGTGCATCATATGTGATATGCAGGACATATTTCCCTGGTGTCCATGCATTGTGTATGATACACATTGCAATTTCAACCAGAGTAACGTGGGACTTATGAAAGGAAAGCTTTAAAATACTCAAAACATGAAACAAGAGCTGAGTATGCTTTGGACAGGTAACCAAGCCATGTAGACATTTGTTTTTTTGTTGTGTTCCTTCTCGAGCCATGGCTGGCTCATAAGGGCTGGTTTCTTGGCGTATAGGTTTCCCACCTGGATGGGACGCCGGTCTGTCACAGGTGAGCTGCAAGATGCAGGAGGAAAGAGTAAGAGAAATTCGTGGCGAAAAAGTCAGCAGAAGTTTGCCATTAACTTCTGCCAGAGCTGCGTGGAGCTTAGGTGTTTCGCTCATAAACACACACATCGCCCGCTCTAACATTTGAATCCGCGATCTCTCGACCGCGAGTCCGCTGCTCTAACCACTAGGCCATGTGCCTCCACATGTAGGCGTTATATAATTGTTTATTTGCAGATATATAAATACCTATAAAAATTTTTTTTTATTATATTTTTTTTTTCTCGGTTTTCTTGAAATTTTTTTTTTAATATATTTTCCCATGACACATTTGTCTGCTTACACTCCAGCGAACTTTACTATGTATTATTTCGAAAGATTCTCATGACTGTTTCAAAATTTCACACACAATTTCAAAAGGTTTCATCTATTATTTTTAAAAATTCACATTATTTTAAACTTTATACCTACATTTAGAAGATGATGATGTGTGTGGGTGCACTGAAATAGAAGTACACTATATAGTGGGGGAAAAATTCCCTTTTTTCTTCTTCTTCTTCTTTACTTAAGAGTTTTTTTTTTACTGGGTTTCTCATCAAGGAACATAAATCATTTCACAAAATGAATGATTTTCATATCTATATAGATCTATATAGCATGGTTGTTTGGTAAGAAGCATGCTTCCCAACCACATGGTTCCGGGTTCAGTCCCACTGCGTGGCACCTTAGGCAAGTGTCTTCTACTATAGCCTCTAGCCTCGGGCCGACCAAAGCCTTGTGAGTGGATTTGGTAGACGGAAACTGAAAGAAACCCGTTGTGTATATATATATATATATATACATGCACACACACACATATATATATACATTTATATATGTATATATATATATGAGACCAAAGTGTATGTATGCTGCCATATGTATATAAAAAGGAATATAAAAAAATGGGGCAAGAATGCAAAACATCCGGACAGCTAGATGATACAAAAAAGGGACAAGACATACAGACAGATGATATAAAAGGGGGACAAGAAAAAACACAGATGGGTCATTCGAAGTGTTCTTTCCTCAGTTGAGTTCCAGATTATCATTGCAATTTTGGCTGGTTATCGAAATTGCAAAGATAATCTGGAACTTGACTGATGAAAGACGACTTCGAATGACCCGTTCGTGTTTTTCCTTGTCCCTCTTTTGTATCATCTGTCTGGATGTTTTGCGTTCTTGTCCCATTTTTTGTATTCCTTATATGTGTGTGTGTGTGTGTGTGTGTGTGTGTACATATTTGTGTGTGTGTCTGTGCTTGTATCCCCCATGACAACAAATATTGGTGTGTTTACGTTCACCATAACTTAGCGGTTTGGCAGAAGTGACCAATAGAATAAGTATTAGGCTTAAAAAGAATAAGTCCTGGAGTTGATTTGTTTGACTAAAGGTGGGTGCTCCAGCATGGCCGCACTCAAATCATTGAAACAAGCGAATGATTGATATATAGAGCTTCATTAGTTCTTTTATCCCTTATTTGTTCCAGTCATGTTTGACTGTGGCCATGCTGGGGCACTGCCTTGAAGGGTTTTAGTCAAACAAAACGATTCCAGGACTTTCCTTTTAAAGCCTGGTACTTTTTCTGTTGGTGTCTCTTGCTGGACTGCTAAGTTACATGGATGTAAATAAATCAGCACCAGTTGTCAAGCAACAGTAGGGAACAAACACAGACACAAAGACATATATATGTATGTGTGTGTGTATATATCACCGTGACCGACCAGGCTATCAAATGTTGCTACATATCACTGGTCACAATGCGCTTCGCATTGTTTTAGCCTTCAAATGATGCCACCCCACTGGCTAAGCGAGCAGACCAACAGAAGAAAGAGTGGGAGAAAGTTGTGTGGCGAAAGAGTACAGCAGGGATCGCTACCACCCCCTGCTGGAGCCTTGTGGAGCTTTAGATGTTTTCGCTCAGTAAACACTCACAACACCCGGTCTGGGAAACGAAACCGCGAGTCCGCTGCCCTAACCATTGGGCCATTGCACCTCCATGTGTGTGTGTGTATATCATCATCGTTTAGCGTCCGTTTTCCATGCTAGCATGGGTTGGACAATATATATATATATGACGTGCTTCTTTCAGTTTCCGTCTACCAGATACACTCACAAGGCTTTGTTCAGCCTGAGGCTATATAGTAGAAGACACTTGTCCAAGATGCCATGCAGTGGGACTGAACCCAGAATCATGTGGTTGCGAAGCAAGCTTCTTTCAACACAGCCACTTAAATTCCTTCAATAATTATAAAAAAAAAAAAATCAATAATCAAAAATCACTATATATATAGATCACAGAGATGAAATGGCAGCATGTGGCCTTGTGGTTAGGGGTGCTGGGCTCCTGATTCTAAGATTGTGGTTTCGATTCTTGGAAGCGGTGATGCATTATGCATTTGCGCAAAATACTTCATTTTCCTGTCTCTCTCTCTTTGGTAACATTTCTAAAATATTGAGTACATTTATAAACTGATACATTGAATCTTAAATGTACTACTTTACAAATACATGATATAAAGTCTTAACAGGACTTCAACTCCTCAGCACATGACTTGATAAACCAGCACAATATCCACATGGTTTATTAGTGTGATATCCTGATATCCTGACTAAAGTGCATAACCTATTTCTCCCACTATTTATCTCTACATTGTTAAACCGTATACTCTAATTGCATATACAATCTTCACTCTCTCTCCTTTATCATTTTTCTCTCCATTTTAATGTTGGCTAACACATATATTGTACAGAAGCAGTATTCACACACACAAATGCTCACACACACACACACACACACACAAATGCTCACAGATGCACACACATATACATATACATTATACATACTTTCGATATTACTGATAATTTCTTAGGTCTGTACTGCTGCTTGTTTCACCAATTTTCTGCTAGTGCTGCTCTTGTTGTTGTTGTTGTTGTTGGTGGTGGTGGTGGTGGTGGTGGTGGCGGTGGTGGTGATGCCAGTGCAATAGTATTTCGAAAGTGGTACTGTCATTTTGGGGTACTACAGTTAATTTAAATAGATAGTTCTACACACACACATACACATACACGCGTGCACACACAGTCATACATACACATATTCATACAAAGATATACGCTTATGTATTCACACAAACACACAGAAACATACGCATATATATATGCTTACGCAAACACATAAGCATAAATTCACACACACACATTCATACACGCACACCACACATACACAAACATATGCATGCATATATATTCATGCAAGCATACACATATACATATGCATGCATACATATACACATGCATATTCATGCACTCACACATATACACACACATATTCATAGACATACAACTATATGTATAGATATATTCACTCAAGCACACGCATATACATATTCACTGCAACACACACACATATATTTTCCCACAAACACATATATTCATGATCCTATAAACACATACATACTCACACACCTATATATATATATATATTCACTCAAGTACATGCACACATATACATATTCACTCAAACACACACACGTACACACATGTATATATATATATATATATGTATATATATATATATATTATATATATATATATTCATATTCCCACAAACACTCTCACACACAAACACACATGCGTTTACTGAACTGAATGGCTGCGCAATTTTACATGTGTGCGAATGCGTATGTGTCCGTTTATATGTTATGTATACGTGAGCAAGTACATGCACACATCGTAATGTCATTACTATTTAAGTACTTTGTTTTACAGTTGTAAAACTGAATCTCAAATGTTACCGTAGTTGCTGAAGGAAGCTCATTAGCGATGCGATTCACGAATCTCTAAGAGTGTGTGTGTGGAGTGAGAGGAGCCAAGTGCGGAGGAAGTGAGCGAGGAACTAATGTTTGATGTAAAGACAAATGATTTAACCATTTCTCCAGGTCTATTTATTTATGCTGTTGTCACATGTGAAATGGTTTTGCTTTGCAAGCTCCTACAACACTTCTGGTGGCATACAATGACTTAATACAAAGAATATTGTTTTCAGCTGGATCATCTGAACCCCCCCCCCCCCTGCACCTCTTCCATTCCGTAATTTCAGCATGGCTGCAGTATAGTCACTGAAACAATATAATAAACATAAAACATGTGTGACCCCATAAAAATGTACCGAAGGGCATCTAACTGCAAAAACTGTGCCAAAACTGACAGTGGCGCTTGGAGCAGTCCTCCGGCTTGCCAGCTCCTATCAGATCATCCAATCTGTGCCTGCCCCAAAGATGGGTTTTAAATGATGATGATGATGATGATGATGAAGAAGAAGAATATGTAGGTGTGGTTGTGTGGTAAGAAGTTTGCTTTCCAACCACTTGGTTCCAGGTTCAGTCTCACTGTGTGGCACCTTGGGCATGTATTGTATTATATAACCTCAGGCTGATCAACGCATTATGAGTAAGTTTGATAGGTGGAAACTGGATGAAGCTCATCGTGTGTGTGTGTGTGTGTGTGTGTGTGTGTGAGTGCGTGTGTATTCTTGCTTTGATGTGTTTCAGGTTCAGTCCTGCTGTGTGGCACCTTGGGCAAGTGTCCTCTATTATAGCCCCAGGCCAACCAAAGTCTTTTGAGTAGGTTTGGTAGGTGGAAACTGGATGAAGCTCATTATGTGTGTGTGTGTGTGTGTGTGCTTGCTTTGATATTATGCTTCAGGTTCAGTCCCACTGTGTGGCACCTTGGGCAAGTGTCCTATTATAGCTCTGGGCCAACCAAAGCATTATGAATAAGCTTGGTGGGGGGAAACTGAACGAAACTCATCATATATGTATGTGTGTGTGTGTGTGTATCCTTGCTTTGATATTATATGTTAATTCTAAACAAGTATTGCTGTCATACAGTTGGTAGCCAGCATTTGAAAAATGTAACTGGTCATGTGGAAATATTACCTTTCTTGGAAACTGGTGAGGGTTGGTGACAGGAAGGGCACCCAGCTGCAGAAAATCTGCCTGAAAAATTTCCATCTGACTTGGGGAAAAGTGGATGTTATAATGATGGTGATGGTGCCTGTTTCCAATCTTATTTTAGTGAATAAGTAAGGTATTCTTCCTAATTGGCATTTGGTAATGTTTAGAAAATAAATATAACATAGAAATGTATGTATAACATCAAGAAAAGAAAAAAATTTAAATCCTATTGATTTATTTGGGTTTTTTTTTTTTTAGTTTAGGAAAACCTTTTGAAAATTAGGAAATTGTCAAACTCGTTACAAGAATGAAATTAAATGAAAAAAATTATTCTTAAGAATTTCAAGTGTATTTTCAACTTTTTATCTATTTTATCCATTCCCCCCTCTCTCTTGCTATCTCTCTTACTCTCTCTGTCCGTCTGTGTGTCTTTCTCTGTCTGTCTGTCTTTCTCTGTCTGTCTGTCTTTCTCTGTCCGTCTGTCTTTCTCTTTCTTACTCTGTGACATGCACACAGACACACACACACACACACACACACCCTGGGCTTCCACACAATTTCTGTCTACCAAATTCACTCAGAAAGCATTGGCCAGACTCAGGCTATAGCTGCTGTGCAGCAGGTCTGAACCAGCAACCTTATGGTTGCAAACCAAGCCTCTTACCCACACAGCTGTGTCTGCTGAGAAACCCAATAAACCAATTCTTTGAACCTAAACTACCCTGTAGTATCATATTCTTCCCAAGTCGCACACGGTCTTCCTTTGTCACTCTTATCATCACAAAACACAGAAAGCTAGAGATCGTTCGCTCTTTTGGAAATCTGCACCCAGTGATGCTGTTGTTCACAGAATGCAATATAAAAAAGGTGTGGAACGTAACAAGTTGAGAAATTGAAAGATTTAATGATTTTTTTTTTTCTTTCTCTCTCTTTTGTATTTCTGAAAAGATTTAAACTAGATTTTGATTGCTATATGCTGCTATAGAATAGGACAAAAGTAGATTTCGATTGCTGTATACTTCTATAGAACAGGATAAAAAAATATATATTTGGATATTGAAGGGGAATTATTTAGTTTAACTGTGAGAGGAGTTAAAAGACAGAAACGTTGATTGAAATTCGGGTGGATTGGTGGTAAATTAGTTCATTATCATTATCATCATCATCATCTAATGTCCATTTTCCATGCTGGTATGAGTCGGATGGTTTGACCAGTGCTGGTAAGCTAAGGGGCTGTACCAGACTCCTGTCTGATTTGGCATAGTTTCTATGACTGGGGTTGATGTAATTGACTTAATCCCCTCACCCAAGCTGCCCTTGTGGAAAAAATTGGAAATCATCATCATTATTATTATTATTATTATTATTATTATTATTATTATTATTTTTCAGTGAAATGAAGTGAGGGATAAAATTTATTAAGATTAGGGGACAGTTGTACTCATTATAGGGGTTGTTAATTTCTTTACGTGATGTGCAAAATAAGTTCTGCAAAGGAGGGGGGGTGGATTGCTGATTGGATTATTACAAGGTTATTACTGGTATTTATTTTAGAGATTAGGTGCAGGCATGGCTGTATGGTTAAGAAGTTTGCTTTGCAACTGCATGGTTTCAGGTTCAGTCCCATTGCATGGCACCTTGAGCAAGTGTCTTCTTTTACAGCCCTGGGCCGACCAGTGCCTTTTGAGTGAATTCTGTAGACAGAAACTGCATAGAAGCCTGTTGTGTGTGTTTGTGTGTTCATATTTATGAGAGAAAGAGAGAGTGTCTTTAAGTTTGTCCCCTCCATTGTTTGACAACTGGTGTTGGTTTGTTTATGTTCCCATAACCTAGCGGTTTGCCAAAAGTGGCTTATCAATCTGTTTTGCCAAAGTACCAGACCTAAAATGAAGTACTGGTGTCAATCTCTTCGACCAAACACTTCAAGGCAGTGCACCAGCATGGCCACAGTCCAATGACTGAAACACACAGCAGATAAAAGTTAAAACCCATAAATCTGAGAGGGTAGTATTTACACCATACGCCAAATGTGGAGCGACGTGGATGGAGAGGTACTTAACTAATATTACAGACACACTGTATGTTTCTGTCAATATCATCACAAACTTGTGCTGATTTCCAATTCCATTTGGCATGAGTCACATGAGAAGTGGCAACTGAATAATTTCTCTGGGTAAAAGAAAGAAAATAAAAGATATCACTCCGAAGACAGGCTCTAGAAATACTATTTAATTCCACAGTTGGTTCGACAAGAAAAGACATCGAATTCTCATAATGTCTACTTCGGATTAATACAGCCGAGATGTGATGTAAGGTTATGTGATGCAGTTGTGTGTGTCTGTGTGGTGTGTGCATTTAATAATTCAAAATTCCAGGCTTGTTTTCTCATTAAAAATAATGTGCTTGTTTATATACAAGTATGCATGTTCCTGTGAACGTTATATGTCGCTATCTATATGTCTGTCTATCTATCTATCTATCTATATATATATATATATTATATATATATATATATAATATATATATATATTATATATATATATATATATATATATAGATATATATATATATATCCATCTATCTGTCTATCTATCTAGATAGCTAGATATAAAGATAAAGATAGATAGATAGCAAGATGGAGAAAGATAGATAGATAGATATATAGATAAATAGATAGATGGATAAAGATAGATGGATAGATAAAGATAGATGGATAGATAAAGATAGATGGATAGATAGATAGCTAGCTAGATAGATAGATGGATAGATAGATAGCTATAGATAGATGGATGGATAGATAGATAGATAAAAATAGATAGATAGATATAGATAGCTAGATAGATAGATATAGATAGATAAAGATAGATAGATAGATGTATATGTGTGTGCACATTTGTACGCGTAAATATCCATATATAAATATACATGCACATGAATTCATGGTGATTGTCATGCAAATATATAGTCTTACATGACAATACAATAATTCTGCGAACCATTTTTATAGAATTTGCTGTTGCCGCTGTTGAATCATAGAAGTAAAGCCCATTTGACTACATCCTACTTCCTATCGGTTCTTTCATGTTTTTGCCCGTTTTATTGGTATTTAAAAGTCGTAGCCTTGTTCACAATAAAATTCTTATGCAGCTTCCATGCAGGAATCACTTCCTTGTAAGATAAATTATTTTGTCACAAGAAAGTGCAGAGCTCTGAAGTTCCACAGTTCCAGGTCTCTTTGTTAGAGAAGAGAGAGAGAGAGGAGAGAGAGAAGAAAAGATTATATATATATATATGTAGATAGAGAGAGAGAGAGATGGGGAGGAAAAACGAAATGTTTATTCAGCATTGCTACCGAATATTTCATTTCTCTCTGAGAAAAGGTTTTAATGGTAATATTTGAAATTCTCCTTTTGTTTATCATAAAATGATTTATATCGTTCTACAAGCAAGTTGTACTTATTATTTATCTGTGCAGTCCATCGGAAATTTGCTTGATTTTTTTTTTTCTTGTTTTATTTTATTACTTCTTCTGGATTGACAGAATTCCCAGACAAAATCATCATCATTGTTATGATCACTTTAACATCCACTTCTTCATGCTTACATGGGTTGGACAGAGTTCACCGAGGTAGCTTTCCTACAGCCGGATGCCTTTCCTGCTACCGACCCTCATCTATTAACAAACAAGATTATATTTCCCCATGGCCAGGCATATTTTTGCAGAATATTGGAAACAAACGGCACTGCTTGTATGACAGTGACACTCATTTACAGCTACCATGTGATGTCAAGACAGAGAGACACCAACATCACATACACACACATACATATGTATGTTCTTTCTGAAATAATTTCTTTTCTTCTTTCATAAATAACTGTAAATTGTCACTCTTTTGTTTATTATATATATATATATATAATATATATAATATATATATATATTAGTGTGTGTGTGTGTGTGTGTGTATTTTTCCCTTGTTAACAATTTACTAGTGTCGGAAGTAGAAGTATTTGAATTATATCTGCGTTAAACTCCATTTATATACACACACACACACACACACACACACAAACACATATATATATAGACGCAGGAGTGGCTGTGTGGTAAGTTGCTTGCTTACCAACCACATGGTTCCGGGTTCAGTCCCACTGCATGGCACCTTGGGCAAGTGTCTTCTACTATAGCCTTGGGCCGACCAAAGCCTTGTGAGTGGATTTGGTAGATGGAAACTGAAAGAAGCCCGTCGTATATATGTGCGTGTGTGTATGCTTGTGTGTCTGTGTTTGTCCCACCCCACACCATCGCTTGACAACCAATGTTGGTGTGTTCATGTCCCTGTAACTTAGCGGTTCGGCAAAAGAGACTGATAGAATAAGTACTAGGCTTACAAAGAATAAGTACTGGGGTCGATTTGTTCGACTAAAAACGGTGCTCCGGCATGGCCGCAGTCAAATGACTGAAACAAATAAAAGAAGCATGCATATTTATACACACACACACACATTTATATATACACATATATAAATACACACATATACACACACTCACACACACTCATGTTGTTTACTTATAATAAGCTGGTGGATTTTTAGGCAGTGTTTATATTCTTGATGCTCTGAACACCAGAATATTGAATGGTAGTTGCCCAGGTGTTGAAACCATGGTGAATATCCATTTGGACAGCTGATGACTGGAATGCACATGTGTTACACTTCCTTGATTGTGAATTTCTTATATATTCGTCTCATTATTCTGGGTTATCCTTCATTCTTGTCAAGGAGATTCACAGTTCCTGAGGATTGCCTGCTTTGTTTAGTTTTACTTAAGTATTGGTGTCTGCTTTTGGGAGATTCTGTAGCATATAAAGATATATGTGTGTGTGTACATGTACATATATTTGTGTGTGTATATATTTTTGTTTTTTTAATTTTTATCTAGTTTCAGCTCACAAGCTGTGGCCATGCTCGGGCACTGCCATATATATATATATATATATATATATAGAGCATGGAAAGCGGATGTTAAATGATGATGATATATCTCAGAATAAGAAGCACACTCTAAAGAATAGAGCAATAGGTATTAAGACATAAAGTCTGGTCATAGAGTGATGAATAGTTTCGTATTCATGAAAGCTACAACCTTGTGGACAGCTCATCAGACTCTATACACACTTTAAATTTATGCTTTAATATATATATATATATGGTCGAACCGTCCAACCCATGCTAGCATGGAAAACAGACATTAAACATGAATGTAAATGAGACTGAGAGCTGGTGACTGCTCAGTACTATAAATATAACAACACAGGTACATTAGTCAACCATTAGTGGTTGTAGATGTCATTAACTAGTCGGCTCTTGCTTTTTGTCTTTCCTCTTATTTTGACTTTTCATTCCTAGTGATTTGCAGCATTGCTCTGCTTCTCCATACTTTGGTCCTCCTCAGCCTACCTTTCGATGTACTGAATGAGAAGATTGTGTGTGTGGGGGGTGATGGTTGGGGTACATGCATATCTAACCTGTCTGTTATTCTTTTGGTTGGGGTACATGCATATCTAACCCATCTGTTATTCTTTTGGTTGGGGTACATGCATATCTAACCCGTCTGTTATTCTTTTGGTTGGGGTACATGCATATCTAACCCGTCTGTTATTCTTTTGGTTGGGGTACATGCATATCTAACCCGTCTGTTATTCTTTTGGTTGGGGTACATGCATATCTAACCCGTCTGTTATTCTTTTGGTTGGGGTACATGCATATCTAACCCGTCTGTTATTTTGGTTGGGGTACATGCATATCTAACCCGTCTGTTATTCTTTTCTCACACTCTTATGGCACTACCCACCTTTTGCTTTTCCCTTGCTCCGCTGTCCATAGTGTCCTCTCTGATGCTCACCTTTATGTACCTCCAGAGTTTCCTCTGGCACCCCATCACTGCCATCTTTATCTTCTTCATAGATACCCTCACCCCTTCTGATATAAATGCAGGGGATACCCATGTGTCTCCTCTGTTGCAAAACACCTGTACCTATCCCTGCCCCCCTGTCATACCTTAACCGTTTGACCCCCCCTTGAGACCAACCTGTCTCAGACCACACTGGTTCTATCATACCAACCTCCTGTTTTAAAAGTGATGTAAATTAAAACTTTTCATTAAAATTCCATGTTAATTTGTTTAATAATGATCATGTTAAATTATTTTGAAAATTAATTGAAACATAGGCGCAGGAGTGGCTGTGTGGTAAGTAGCTTGCTTACCTACCACATGGTTCCGGGTTCAGTCCCACTGCGTGTCATCTTGGGCAAGTGTCTTCTGCTATAGCCCCGGGCTGACCAATGCCTTGTGAGTGGATTTGGTAGACGGAAGCCTGTCGTATATATGTATATATATGTATGTGTGTGTGTGTTTTATGTGTCTGTGTTTGTCCCCCTAGCATTGCTTGACAGCCGATGCTGGTGTGTTTACGTCCCCGTCACTTAGCAGTTCGACAAAAGAGACCGATAGAATAAGTACTGGGCTTACAAAGAATAAGTCCTGGGGTCGATTTGCTCGACTAAAGGCGGTGCTCCAGCATGGCCGCAGTCAAATGACTGAAACAAGTAAAAGAGTAAAGAGTAATAGGCAATGTATTTCAAAACGGAAATGGTTAAGGAAAGGGCAAATGTTTGGTATAGAGCCATCTCCTCTTCTCAGATACTTAGCTACGTACTTTTAGTTATAGGGTCTTTTTCATTTTTTTCTCCCCTCGTTCTTTTTCTGCCTTGCTAGTTATTTAGCTGCATGAAAAAGCACCCAGCACCCACTGTAAAGTGGTTAACATTAGGAAGGGCATCCAACTGCAGAAAACCACGTCAAAGCTGACACTGGAACTCAACACTGCATTGCAGTTTGTTGGATCCTGTCGAACTGTTCGACCCAAGCCACCTCAGAGAACAAGCATTAAATGGTGATGATGTGGCTAATCAAGAAGAAAGGGAAAAAGTGAGAGAGAGAGAGAGAGCGGATGTTAGTGTTCGTTATTGTGGTGATATTCTTTTACTATTTGTGTAATGTAATATAGATTATTTCATGAGATAAAAACTAAGATTTGAGTTATGGATAAGCAAGATTTAAGACCTGTGTCTCTATGAGAGAGAGAGAAAGAGAAGGGTAAGAGATTGTGAGAGAGAAAGAAAGAGAGAGAGAGTAACTCTGTATGAAGTTAATTTGTATTCCCTGGTCTAAAAATTGACTGAATTGTTATCTATAATAACTAGTTTCCAATATCTATGATAAATTTGTGAAAATTTATGGTTTTAAAAAAATATGGAATTTAACTTAAGATTTTCATTGTATCTTATTTAAAAATACTAGCAAATTACACTAATTTGAATTCCAAGAATAACTATTATTAGCATTATTTCAGTTCACTGTTCTTTATTTTTGGAGAGATTTTAATGACGATCTGTTTTTCTTTGTTTTTGAAAAACTTCTTCATTTATTTATAAAAATATATCAACTCTGCTACCAACTTTTTTTTTTTTTTTGTTTTAATTACTTCTAATCTGTTGAACAAGACAGGTTGTTTGAAATTCATTGAATTATTTTTATATTTTTATCAATTTTTCAAAAGAATATTGCATTCATGAAATTGTACAGTTTGACATTTAGGAAATAAACAGGCCATGTTTGATAACCTGTCCATCATTGAATAGTTGCTATAAAACTGATGGATGGACAGATGGTATTTTTACTTGTACAAGGGTTTGGCCTTACAAATCAACCCCAGTACTAATTCAATTGATTCCATTTGCTGAACTGTTAAGTTATAGGTGATGTCAAGAGACCAACACCGGTTGTCAAGAGTTGGTGAGGGGGACACACACACACCACACACACACACACACTGGCTTCTTTCACTATCATCGCCCAAATCCACTCACAGGGCTTTGGGCAAGGCATTTGTCCAAGGTGTCACACTGTGGGACTGAACCCAGAACTAAGTGGCTGGGAAGCAAATTTCCTACTACACCTGAACACACACACACACACACAGTAATCCCTCACCATATTGCGGTTCACCTGTCTAGGTTTATTATTTAAGCCTACATCGATTTCTCTGTGGTGGTGTTTTGCATTTATAATAAAATAAATATATATAACTATATATAAATATATATAGGCGCAGGAGTGGCTGTTTGGTAAGTAGCTTGCTTACCAACCACATGGTCCTGGGTTCAGTCCCACTGTGTGGCACCTTGGGTAAGTGTCTTCTATATCCTCAGGCTGACCAAAGCCTTGTGAGTGGATTTGGTAGACAGAAACTGAAAGAAGCCCGTCGTATATATGTATTAAAAGTTTTCATACAAATTCTGCATAAACTAACAGAGTTCCACTTTTATTGCTAGTAAAAGGAGTAATCCTGTTTGCATGATGACATATGATAGCTGACAACTGTACAAGAGCTTTGAACTGCACATTAGTATATATATATGTGTGTGTGTGTGTGTGTGTGTAAGGGTACACTTTATTGTATTAAGTTACAGGGTGTGTGTGTGTGTGAGAGCTGGTATATTCAAAGAAACACTTGCAATGAATTTTGAGCTCAGATCTTGCAATGAAGTTTTATAGTCCAATATGTAATTTATTCCAGCATTTCAGATGAGGTAGGAATGGTTGGTGTGGGTGGGTGGGTGGCTGGCTGGTAGCAAATGAATGAAAGAAGAGACATCAGATTGGAATTTTTCTCCATCTTGTATTCAGAAATAAGACAGTGAATTTTTACATCTACTTACATTTCAATATTCTTTATTATTATTATTTTTTTCTTAACACATACACATATATATATATATACATACATACGTATATAATCTTATCTGTTTAAATACTTGTTCCTACCACCTCTGCTGCCACCCTCATTCTCTTTAGATCTGTCTGTCTGTCTGTCTCTCACACTCACAAATCATTTTGCTCAGTTCCTAATCTCTTTTTTTTTTTTTTTTTTTTGTACCTCCTATCATTCACCTGCTTTAACTGCATTACATTTAATCAAGTCACTTTTATCTATGACACAGTCTTACCTGACTCTCGTGTCTGTTACTACCCATTCTTCAGTTTTTACTCTTTATCTTCTTTCTCTACACCCCCGCCCCCTTTCCCCCCCAGTTCTCCCTCTCTCTCTTTATTTCTCCCTCGTTCTCTTTCTCTCTCACCCCTTATCTCTCTCCAGATTTAAAAGGCACTATAGAGGCAGAAGGGCACCGCGGAACCATTAAATTTACAACTGATTCTCCGTAGATTAAGCTAAATATTAATTTCAATCCATGAAGCTCTGGCAACAGCTCTAGTTTCTTAATCTATCCCTCTCCCTTCCTTTCTCTCTTTCTCTCTCTCTCTCTCTCTCTCTCTCGCTCTCTGTTCCCCCCTCCCTCCCACCTTTTCTCTTGCTCTCACCACCTCTCCCTATCTCTCTCTCACTCAGTAGAGTGTGTCTAGGTTTGTTTTCTTTTGAAATTACAATGAAATTCACTCATTATTACTATTATTATTATTATTATTATTATTATTATTATTATTATTATTATCATTATTGTTATTATTATTGTTATTGTTATTATTAGTAGTAGTATTAGTTGTAGTAGTAGTGGTAGTCCATTTAGCTGTGCTTTGGAAAGCTGTAAGTCTCTAATTTAGTTTCTCTGATCTTTTAATGGTGTATGGGAAACATTCAGTTTGGAACCATCTTAAAATTTATCAAGGAGTTTGAATTAAATAAATAAATGAATGAAAGAATAAATAAATAATAAATGAAAGAATAAATAAATTAAATTTGAAAAAAAAAATAAGCAAAATAAAACTAAGAACTAAACAAAAAAGAACGAAACTTAAAATTGAATTTAAAAAGTAATAAAAAAAATTTTTTTTTTTTTAAATAAGAGAAAAATAAAAAAAAAATAAAGAAAGGAGAAAAAAACAAAGGGAAGGCCATCCTGAAAACATAAAAGAAAAAAACTTGCAGCTGGAATGAAAATTTTGAGTTGTGTTGAAATAAGTTTTAAAAAGAAGGAAAGAAAAAAAGGAATGCGTGGGGGGATGGGGGGGGGAAGAATTATAAAATAAACAATGATGGCAAAACCAAAAAAAAAAAAAATGAAAAACAAACCAAAATAAATGCATGTAAACAAAGAAATCTTGTGCAGCATCAACAGAATTTGCTGATTGGTTTCTGGGTTACAAGAACAATATTCTTTCTTTTTTAATACAATGATAGCAAATCTTTTCATTCCGTTTAAAGTCCTTCTCTTGTTTTAAACCCCCCCCCCCACCCCGCCACCGCCGCTCCATCGCCACCACCACCACCACCACCACCACTGCCATCACGTTATTTCTACGTCCATTCTGGAGAAGAATTTTGTGAAAAAAAAAATTCTTTGTATTTGTTTAAATGTTCTCACAAGGTTTGGTTCCATTGACACATTCCACACCTCCACCCAGCCACCCACCCATTGTTTTTGTCATTTGATCATCTAGACTGGGATTCCAGTTCAATTCCTGACTGATCTCTCTCTCCCTCCCCTCTCTATGGAGTGCAGAGAATCCTGTTTCCCTTGGTATATTTTGCCATACCACTTTGTCCTTTTGTATCATTCGTTGTGCTCATGTCGCTGTGTCACACAGCTTCCGTATTTCATCAATTGCACTATTTATTCATTTCTAAGTTTGGACAGGTGAGTACCTATGTATGTGGATAGGTGTGAGAGTAGCTGTGTGGTAAGCAGCTTGCTTACCAACCAAATGGTTCTGGGTTCAGTCCCACTGCGTGGCACCTTGCGCAAGGGACTTCTGCTATAAGCCTTGTGAGTGGATCTGGTAGATGGAAATTGAAAGCAGGCCGCCATATATATATATATATATATATATATATATATATATATTTTGGCCGATGCCAGCACCGCCTTTACTGGCGTCCGTGCCAGTGACACATAAAACGTACCAACTGATAATGGCCATTTGTCAGCCTCCTCTGGCCCCTGTACTGGTGGCACGTAAAATGCACCCACTACACTCATGGAGTGGTTGGCGTTAGGAAGGGCATCCAGCTGTAGAAACACTGCCTGATCAGACTGGAGCCTGGTGCAGCCTCTTGGCTTCCCAGACCCCGTTGAACTGTCCAACCCATGCTAGCATGGAAAGCGGACATTAAACAATGATGATGATGATATATATGTTTGTGTGTCTGTGTTTGTCCCCCCACCATCACTTGACAACCGATGTCGGTGTGTTTAGATAGATAGATAGATAGATAGATAGACAGACATAGTTGTTTGGTATTCTCTTTGTTTCAATATTCACCTTTAGTATTTATACTCTAGAAACAGGACAACCAATGTAGGGACATAGCAATGCCTCAGTATCAAGTAAATGAATATATCATCGTCAGCATCACTACTATCATCATCATTGAAGTCTGCTTTTCCATACTTGCACGAGTCAGGTGTAATTTGTTGAGGCAAATTCTCTATGATCAGATGCCCTTCTTGTCACCAACACTCACTCACCTGTTCCCAAGTTTCCCCTCGTATTAATGTAATATTGTTAATATTTTCCCCATGGCCAGACTATTGGTTGAAGCAAGTAAAGGGATTTTTTTAAAAAAATCAATAAGTATTTAAACATAAAGTGTACTTAGAAATCCTGTTGTGTTGATGATTACAACGTTAGTATTTAGTAATTACAACTGTTAATACTTACGAGTCCTCATACATACTCCCTTAAAATGCTAAGAAAGCAATACATTCCATGCTGGGAAGTTTTATTAGATGTTGTGTTTAATGTCCAATAATTGTGTTGCTGTGAAGCATATTTAAATTTGTCTGCACATGCATTCTAATAACTTCTATTGTCACACACGCACCACAAATGTGTTCACACATGCAGAATAATAAGAGGCTACAGACTTCAACAAGGTGCTCAACAGATATTCATAAAATTGCAAATGTTTTTTTGTTTTTTTTTTTGCGCTACAGTACAAGTCGATAGCGTGATAAAATAGATGAAAAGAGCTAGGGTTTGATGCACTATATAAGGAAGTGTGTGTGTGTGTTTTTCATCACCATCATTGTTTAACGTCTGTTTTCCATGCTAGCATAGGTTGGACGGTTCAACCAGGGTCTGGAAAGCCAGGAGGCTGCACCAGGCTCCAGTCTGATCTGGTAGAGTTTCTACAGCTGGATGCCCTTCCTAATGCCAACCACTCTGTGAGTGTAGTGGGTGCTTTTACGTGCCACCGGCACAGGCGCCAGGCGAGGCTGGCAACGGCCACGACTGGTTGCTGCTTTTTATGTGCCACTGGCACGAAGGTTTTTGTTTCGGCAACTATATCTTTTGTCAGGCACTTTGAAAAACTCAGAAGTTGTACTTGTTGCAATTGTTTACTCTGCTCCATAATACATTTAAGAACTGTGCTTCATCATCATCATCATCACCATCATCATCATCATCAACCATCCCTGCTTCTATGTTGCCACGGTTTGGATGGTATGACCAGAACTAATGAACCTGAGGGTTATGCTGAGCACCAATGTCTGCTTTCTAAGCAATTTGCCCTAATGTCAACCACTTTATAAAGTGTAGTGGACAATTTTTGTTTTCCTTGGTGTCACCACTGGTGAGGTCAACAAGTGCTTGTAAGACAAAACTGACCCCCCCCCTTTCCCCATTGAGTTGAGTATAGTATTGAGGAATATGAAGGTATGATAGAGAGACAAAAACAGGTGTCATGTTGAAGAGTTGAGTACATGGCTTGCCCACTTAGAAATCCTGGAATAAAAAAACTGTCTTCCAAAATAGACTCACTTTTTGTTAATATTTTGAAGTTTAAAAAAAAAAAACAAATGTTTAGTCATATTTATTGTAATTGCTTTTTAAAATACATTGGAAAAGTCCATGTATTTCTATGCAAAATGGAAAGCAAATTTGGAAGTGACCTTTTGCACTTTTACTGGTGTAGATTGTAAAAGTGTGACTAATGTAAAGTCAACATTGTGAAAAGAAAACACTTTCAAAAGATTTTTCAGAATAGTAATAAATTGAAACACAACATCTTAAATTTTCAGGAATTAAAAAGAAGTGTTCTGTTATTATCTTGCATGTAAAATTTTGTTTTCTGATTACTTTACATCAACAACTATGAACAAACATGAATTCTGTATAATTACTGCTGCCAACTTGCTGCACAGAAGGATATAATAGTTGTAATGCAGGATGTAAACACTTTCATTGTGTTTTGTTTAAATACTTTATACTTTATTGGATACTTTTGTTCTTTCAGTAGAAGTGTATATAGTGACAGTTATAATAATTACAGTATTGCAGGAACAGAAGTAGTTATGTATGATTGTTATTGATTTTTGTTGTTTTGTTTTGTTTTTATGAATTTGATCTTCATGTTAGATGCAGGTTTGGCTGTGTCAGTAAGAAGCTTGTTTTGCGAACATTTGGTTTCAGGTTTCAATCCCAATGTGTCGCAACTTGTACATCTACTAAAGCCCCAGATCGAACCCCATGCCTTATGAGTGAATTTAGTTGACGGAAACTGTACAAAGCGTTTTGTGTGTATGTGTCTTTACCTTTATATTTCCCCTTCCCCATAACTTAGCAGTTTGTTAAAAGCAATTGATAGAATTAGAAAATTACGTACTGGGGTCAGTTTGTTAGACTAAACCCTTAGAGGTAGTGCCCCAGGATGGCTGCAGTTAAATGACAGAAACAAGACAAGGTATTAAATGAAGTAGTGGTTTCATTAAGTTAGGAAGGGCATCCGTCCATAGAAACCAAATCAGACTGGAATCTGGTGAAGCTCTCACAGCTTGCCAGCCCTGGTCAAACCATCCAACCCATGCCATTATGGACAACGAACATTTATTGATGATGACGATGATGATTTAACCATTTAGTATACTCTGTCAAATGTAATCTTCATTTATTCACATTGTTTTGAATTAATCTTGCATTATCTCAAAGCTTTGAGATTTGAATGGTGTAATTGTTTATTTTGAGAATGGCATTGCAGGGTAGATGTAGGAGTCAGATCTGGACAAGTTGAACATAAGACTGGTGTAATATTTAGTCCATATTCTTCCATAAGTAGCACGGGGCTGGTCTCCTCATTTCTCTGACGTACACATTCCTTCCTGGATGGGTCACTTCTTTTTACCTGCTGAATGGGATGAAGCAATGTGAAACAAAATGTCTTGCTCAAGAACACAATCCAGTCCATAAATTGAAACCACAATCCTACTGTCATGTGTCCAAAGCCTTAACCACTAAACCATGTATCTCTACATATGGACAGTTCAAGTGCTAAAGAGTTAATGTGTTATCACACCCATAGAAAAAACTGAAGATAATTGGCAGAAATGTTAGCATGCCAGGCGAAAGGCTTAGCAGTAGTTCGTCTGTCTTTACGTTTTGAGTTCAAATTCCACTGAGGTCAACTTTGCCTTTCATCCTTTCAGGGTTGATAAATTAAGTACCAGTTGTGTATTGGGGTCATTCTGATAGACTGGCCCCCTCCCCCAAAATTTTGTGCCTTGTGCCTAGAGTAGGAAAGAATATTATTGTGAATTTAACTTGCAATATATACCAGCTCAGGCAATGGATATACCATATTTACTAGTGTATAAACTACACTTCTAATTTGAAGTTGAATCTTGATACAAAATATTTTTTTCCCCCTTCATAGTTTTAGCTTTGCCCTGTGTATCAATCGCACCCTAGTTTATCTACTTAAAATCAAGCAGAAAATGTTGTGACTTGTATTAGCATAAAGACAGTAACATTTGGACATTAAGCATCAAATTATGGACATCATTTTGTTCTCTTGAATAATGCATACCTGCAAATATTCGGGTTTAAAAATCTGGTTGCAACCGTTTTATTATATGCAAATGCCTACAAATAAACAGTTTATGAAACATTTTATTAAAACAAAGGTACAACTCCAAGTGTCAGAGAGAAATTTATGGGATATGATAAGTTCTAATCAATTTTTCTCTTTATTTTTATGATTCTATAAATTTAAATGGTACCTGATTACCACCCACCTCTGATGCCTTTGTGTGTGTGTGTACTCCACTTACCATAGCTAACATTATACAAATTACGCAAAAGTTTTCTGATATTTCATTATGAAATTCCAGTGTCAATTGAAATTGACCTGGCGCTTAAATATCCCAATGGAATTTCTCTTGGTAACTTTTCTAATCATTCTTTAGCAACAGGAATTCTATCGTCTTCAAGTGGAGTTTGGTTAATTGAGAAGCTTTTCTCATTCATCAAAACATTCTATTTATTTATTTATTTATTTATTTATATTTATTTATTTGATCTTGACAGTGTTTAATCACATACATTATGACACATCAAACTGGAAGTCTTATTTTCAAAGGTTACAGGCATATGGCGTAGAGTGCAGGCTACTAACCCCAAGATTCCAGTTCGATTCCAAGCTGTGACCTGAATAATAATAATAATAATAATAATAATAATAACATTGAAAAATACCTTAGGAATGAGAACCCAGGTTTGAAATGTCCCCCAAGACACCTGATGAAGGCTGGAGGGTATATCAGCCGAAACATTGTGTTAACAACAAACAAGATGAGGACAAATATCTGTGAAACGTAAATAATTCCTCATCTCTTAAATATAGAACTGTGTTACAATTCTTGTTTGGGGCCCCAACATAATACATTTTGTCCCACCCATGCTAGCATGGAAGGCGGACATTAAATGATGAGGATAATATATATATATATTTATATATATATTATGTATATATATATATATATATATATATCTAGATATCTTATGTAGATATATATATATATATGATATTATATCTATCTATGGCCGTAGGAGTTTCTGTTTTGGTAAGTATCTATATCTATATATATATATATATATGTATACACCTTGCACACATGGATTATGCTGCAGATTTATAAGACAGTTTTTCTGTCTACCACAACTTTTCGAGCTCACAAGGCATTGGTTGGTCAGAGGCTGTAGTAGAAGGCACATCCAGGGTGCCATGCAGGAGGACTGAACTTGAGACCATGCGATTGCAAAATAAGTTTCTTAACCACACACCCAAACTAAGCTAAACCAAGCCTGAAATCGGAGTTTATTGAGAAAAAAGCTGATGACTCCTTCCCATACTCTGAGTTTTATGTTACATGCAATTGTTCATGTGTAAAAAGAACAAAAAGAAAAAAATAGAAAAAAAAAGTAGGAACAATAAAGGAATAAATGAGAGGAATTTGGTTTGAACCAAAAGGACACAGGTTGGATGGATTTTCATTGGCTGATAGCAGCCAGGTGAGTGGCAGATGGTGAGGGAGAGGGAGGCTGCAATGTGTGTGTGTGTGTGCATGCATGTGTGCGTACGTGCATGTAGTGTTTTGAGCTGTGGCTGTTTGTTTCCTGATAAGGAGCAGAATGTGAGAATGATTGATTTCTTTGTGATTGCCTGTAAATGTATTTCGGTATCTGTATTTTGCAGCTATTTGCGGTATGAAGTCCAATAGATATTCATTCATACTATAAGCGTTACAAGAGTGATTCTCGATGCCAAACGGTTTAACGAGGAGAAAGAAAAAGAAGAGAGTGGATGAAACAGATCTATTCTGGACTGCGAGAATGTTATGTTTTTTTTTTGATGAAATGAATACTCTTTTACTCTTTCACTTGTTTCAGTCATTTGACTGTGGCCATGCTGGAGCACCGCCTTTAGCCGAGCAAATCGACCCCAGGACTTATTCGTTGTAAGCCTAGTACTTTTTCTATCAGTCTCTTTTGCTGAACCACTAAGTTACAGGGACGTAAACACACCAGCATTGGTTGTCAAGCAATGTTGAGGGGACAAACACAGACACACACACACACACACACATATATACATATACAGGCTTCTTTCAATTTCCGTCTACCAAATCCATTCACAAGGCTTTGGTTGGCCCGAGGCTATAATAGAAGACACTTGTCCAAGGTGCTGTGCAGTGGGACTGAATGTAGAAATTATACAAATAATTGACAGAAAAAGGGGCTTAAAACCCCATATTCATAACATTTTTCTTGTGTGTAGATGTGTGTGTATTCTGGCCGTGGCGTCATTTAACATGTTTTCCCCATGCTTTTGTATGAGTCTGGTGGAATTTGTTGAGGCAGATTTTCTACAGCTGGGTGCCCTTCTTGTTGCTAACTCTCACCTGCTTCTAAGAAAGGTAATATTTTTCCCATTGCAGGGCAGTGAGTTGGCAGAATCATTAGCACGCCAGGTGAACTGCCTAGCAGTATTTCGTCTGCCGTTACGTTCCGAGTTCAAATTCCGCCAGGGTTGACTTTGCTTTTCATCCTTTCGGGGTCGATTAAATAAATACCAGTTACACACTGGGGTTGATGTAATTGAGATGTAATTGACTTATTCCCATTGTGTGTCTTTGTTTGTCCCCTCTATGTTTAGCCCCCTGTGGGCAATAAAGAAATAAATATTTCCCCATTGCTAGATGACATGTTTTTCACAGAAGACTGGAAACGAACAATCTTCTTTTTATGACAGTGACGTTTGTCTACAACCATCACATGATACGTTGATAAAACTACACACAGACACTGTGCCATCTTAAGGTATGGGCCCACCCACTCTGAACAGTTGTCCTGGGGGCCCTAACAGGTCTTGGGACTCAACTTTGATCTGTGTATGCTGTGGTTTAACTATCAATAAGAGAAATACCATTCGGCACAATGCTTTGTTTTACTCAAGGGCCTGTGATGCTTTTATGTCAGTCCTGCACACGCATGCACACATGCATGCTGCACACACACACACACACACACACACACTTTTATTCTTTTGCTTGTTTCAGTCATTTTGACTGCGGCCATGCTGGAGCACTGCTTTAAATGGTTTTTAGTTTAACAAATCAATCCCAAGACTTATTCTTTGTAAGCCTAGTTCTTATTCTATCAGTCTCTTTTGCCGAACTGCTAAGTTAGAGGAATGTAAACACACCAGCATCGGTTGTCAAATGATGATGGTTGGGGGAGGACAGGCACAGACACATATGCATAGATATATACATATATAAATATATATGATGAGCTTCTTTCAGTTTCCGTCTACCAAATCCACTCTCAAGTCTTTGGTCAGCCTGAGGCTATAGTAGAAAACACTTGCCCAAGGTGCCACATGGAGGGACTGAACCCAGAACGATGTGGTTGGGAAGCATGCTTCTTACCATACTGCCATGCCATACATGGTAGAGATGGAAACTGAGAGAAGCCTGTCGTATATATGCATATACGACAGGCTTCTCTCAGTTTCCATCCACCAAATTCATTCACAAAGCTTTGGTCAGCTTGGGGCAATAGCAGAAGACTATAGCCCAAGATGCCATGCAGTGGGACTGAACCCGGAACCACGTGACTGGAAAGTGAATGAACATCTTAATCATGCAACCATACCACACGCACGCACGCACGCACACACACACACACACAAGCATAATGTTAGGATGCAGTACTTTTTGACTGTATCTGGCTTCTCCATTAGCCATTATATTCTTTGTTCTTTTGTTTCCATGCTCTTCTGCCTCCACCCTTCTCCAATCCTTCATCTCTATAGATGCCAATTTCCATCTTAACCGAAATTACAAGCATAAAGCCTAATGACTGTTTGGAGACCAATATGCATTACTTACTTTGCACTTAATTTCAGCCAATGAGTCTCTGATGAGAGCAAGTACTTCATTAGCATAATCGCCATTTCTTAACAAAAACTTGTTAAAATTAGATAAATTTCATCCGTGGTGACACATAAAATATTAGACAAGTCTGAAAGATTTATTATGCAAAGAGAGGTTAAAATAAGATATTTTATGATATTCTGAATTGTAAACAGGAGACAGTTCTGTGAGATGTGTGAAGAGAGAGGTTAGACAAGGAATCGGTCAATAATCTAAAGCTATTTTTAGTTTTTCAGTAGATTTTCTTTCTGGCACTTTAAGGGGGCCAAAGTGAATGACTGTTTTTTTTTTGTTTTTTTTTTTTTTATTGTTTACTGGTTTCAGGCAATGCTGGGGGCTCTGTCTTGAAGGGTCTGGTCTTTTGGT
The DNA here is from genome assembly GCF_006345805.1 of Octopus sinensis. Lineage (NCBI taxonomy): Eukaryota > Metazoa > Mollusca > Cephalopoda > Octopoda > Octopodidae > Octopus > Octopus sinensis. The sequence goes on from NC_043003.1 coordinate 11,538,343, forward strand.
TCTCAGCCCTTGGAGTGGAGGGTAGGGTTCATATTTTGTTAAAATAGTCGAACAAATCAATCCTGAGACTTATTCTTTGTAAGCCTAGTTCTTATTCTGTCGGTCTCTTTTGCCGAACTGCTAGGTGGTAGGGTCCAGATTTTGTTAAAATTTATCTGCAATAAATCGGTTATCTTTTTACAATACACAAAATATTTTAATTATATTTTTCGTTTAAATTCTAATATTTAATTAAAGGAATATCTGATTTTTTAAAAATGTGGAAAGGCTAGGAGGATCCACCTGAATAAAACAGGAATCAAAGGGGTTCCATAGGTAAAGAATAGTTGAGAAATACTGGTTTAGTCCAACAAATCAACCCCCAGTGCTTATGTCTTTTTTATTCAAGAACTAAGTTATGAGAATGTGAACCAACCAACACCAGTCATCACGTGGAAAAGCTGATGCCCTTCATAACACCAACCACTCTGTAAAATGGTTGGCATTAGGAATGGCATCCCGCATGGAAGGAGGGCGTTAAATGATGATGATGGACATCATTGGGTGGTTAGGAAGCTTGCTTCCCAGTCACATGGTTCTGGGTTCAGTCCCACTGCATGGCATCTTGGGCACGTGTCATCTGCTATAGCCTTGGGCCAAACGAAGCCTTGTTATTGAATTTGGTAGGTGGCTTTTTCCATCATGTGTGTATATCCATCTGTGAGTTCTTGTGCCTTCTAACAGAGCGGAAGGATATATATATAATATATATATATATATATATATATGTATATATAGTAACAAACTGAAGAAAAGAAATCCTTCAAAGGGATGTGTTAAACATCCAATTCACTGGTCTAAATGTATGTATTTGTGTGTGTGTGTGTGTGTGTGCGTGTATATATATATATATATATATATGTATGTGTGTGTGTGTATACATATGTGTATGTGTGTGTGTGTGTGTGTATACATATGTGTATGTGTGTGTGTGTGTGTATACATATGTGTATGTGTGTGTGTGTGGTGTATACATATGTGTGTGTGTGTGTGGTGTATACATATGTGTGTGTGTGTGTGTATACATATGTGTGTGTGTGTGCGTGTATACTTATGTGTATGTGTATGT